>NC_072824.1:31447234-31702234 GCF_027744805.1 Dunckerocampus dactyliophorus
TGTAACATGCACCAACAGAAGAGCACTGTGATCCAGAACCAGATGAGAGAACTGCAGACAGAGAGAGACCAGGTAAGAAAGAGAAAATGATGTAGTCCTTGGTGGCGCATTGAACTACATTTGTGTATTTGCTCACGTTGGAGAAAATGGACATCACCCGCCTCACTGTAAGGCAGTAAGACCCTATCCTATGATGTAGACAAGAATGGTATTAATCGTAATGAAAACAACATACTGTATAATTAAATTGATTGACTGGCGACCAGTCCAAGGTGTACCCCTCTTCTTACCTAAACTCAGCTGGGCTAGGGTCCAGCTGACCCAAGACCCTGAACAAATTAAGCCAGACATGTCGAGGAGGTCGTCTGGGAAGTAAACGAGGGACGTTCACATACTCTCAATGTTCAGAGTTTTACAGTGTAAATCCCAAATCCTTTATTCCTGCACATTCTGAGTGTCTTAAAAACCTAAAAACCTGCATGATACTATATTGAAGCAGGCAAAATTACCAAGTTTAACGGATGCCAGCCTGTGAGGCTGTGCGAGTGTACGTTGGTAAACCTCACTCCCTCTGCCTGAACACGCGGCCGACAGTCCGGGCTTTTAGTCGCGTGGTCAGCGCCCTCGCCTCCCATTACAAAGGTCCTGCGTTCGGGTCCCGGTGCGGGCAAGTGCGAAACAGGGCGGGTTTTTAGAGAGGTCTGACTCAGGCAAGTCCTGGATTGCTTAGTCATGCTGCAATTATGATGCTTATTTTCTTTATAATAATATCATTCTTACTGCTATTGATAGAGCTATTGTTCCAGGAGACACATAGTACTGTTTTCTCATGCCCACCCTAGTATGCTACTAACCTGATCACCCTTCCCCCAAGTCTGTCTACCCTCTGTTCCTCTACTCTGGGTCTCAAGACAGTTATGTCTAAAATAATTCAGTAAATGGCCCCTCTGTCTCGGCAGGCATACCTCTCCAGAAACGAGGCTCAAACCCAGATCGCCTCTATCCTGGCTGAGAAGGACACCCTGAGGTCTCAGATGATGGCGCTCAAGGAAGCCTTTAGTTTGCATGACAAAAGCCATAAAGACTGGCAGAGCCCTGATGTAATTTGCGACTCAACAATAGTTGGCATATAAACCAAGAAACACCGTAATGCAACAGCATTCTTTTTTTCATAGGAGATAGAACTTGACTGGGAGTGCTCCAGGTCCAACTTTACGGACTCCTCGCTCCCAAGCAGACGCAGACTATGCCGCATGGACGCAATCAACCCTTCATCATCAAGTCCCTTTAATTCAGAGGTGTGGTTTTGCTGAGCTACTAAAACATCTGCATTGTTAAACGTTCAAGTTTTTTCAAACCCTATTCAGACCAGGATAGTATAAAACTGGCTCGTCGTTATATTTATTATACTTTTGAAGTCAACTAGTTTTTATCAAGGAAACAACCACTGGTAGCAGTTACAAGATAAGATTTGGATTTTCACGATTTACAATTTTCCCTCACCTGGGAATCGATTTTCATCGTTCACTTAAAAGAGTTGTTCAAAAGACCTGGCTTTATTCTCTGATGAGAAAAAACCTTGATGGTCCTGATGACTTCCAACGTTACTGGCATGACAAGGAGATCCCACCTGAGGGGGTGCCATCATGATCCTTCAATGGAACAATGGAGCTTCAGGTTGTGCAGGGCCGTCAAACGGCTATGTGGAGATGTTGCAGGGGGCATCCCTCATGACTGAAGGCCCTCGCCTGTGTGGTAATGACTGGCTTTTTCAAAGGAACAATGCTGCAGCTCACAAGTGCTCCCAAACAGGAGACTTTAATGATGGAAGAGGTTCTCCAGATTCTGGAGTCTCCTTGGCACAATCGCTAACCATGACTCCTGCTAGCTAGAGGCTGGTCTGCACTATGTTTGTTTACCGACTACATGCGTGACAAAAGGCACACATTCTGTCCCTCGCTCCATGTGTACGATGTGTGAAATCAGTACGCCCTCTGTACCAAACCACAGGTTCCTTACCGAAAAATCAGTTTATGACTACATGTCCCGTTCCACACCGACTAATATTAAATACAGTATAAATGAATACCTCTTTGGCACTTATAATTTTAACTATAATTTTACACTTGCATGCATTTTGCCTCCGCATTGCCCCGCAATTTGCCATGGCAATACATGTCACTTATTTAAATTAATGGCACGCCTGAAAAGCGTGAAGACATCTGTGAAGCAGTCGTGGAATTATTTGGTCCTGCTGTAATTCCTCTATTTGCAAGGAACCTAGCTCATGCTAAAAATAAAATTAGGTCTATATTTTCTCGCACCTGCAGACAAAGAATGTGCAAAGAGCAGGAAGGAGGCAATAAACCAGAAAAAAGGAGGCGCCAGGACAACTTACTATCACTTACTAACAGGAAATACAGAAATTACTTGAGAATTCCCCCCAGCTCGAGAAGTGGTGGAAAAATGGACCCATTCGTGTGAATGAGACATGCAGGAGCTCGATTTGCTACGCACCGCCCACATTGTTTGCACATACGTTGCGGTGTGTCCGTGGTGTAGTCACATTGCATTCACGACTAGTTATGCATGCCATAAAACTGTTTACCACCATTTTACTCACTGGCACGCCATTTCCACGCAAAATTGCATACCACTGCGGGGACAAAGTACGTTCAAGTGTAAGCACCGCTTAACTTTTTTGGATTATCTTTGTCACGACAAATAATAATATGTGCATATATCCTTGTGTATCTGACAGTGTGAAGACGTAATGGCAAGTAGTATTCGATCCCGAAATGCAGAACCTCCCAGTCCACAGTCTCTCCGCAGAAGAGAGGGAGCTCTTTATGAAGAAGAGAACAGGTGAGTGTGTTTATGTGTGTTATATTTAGCTGGCTTTCCATTGCTTTCTGAAGGTAAACTATTTGTTCAAAAGCCCATGGCAAGCTATGAGTGACATTTGCCAGAGGGTAAGACTTTCTGTCACGGTTGCGCTGGCACAGCATCCAGTCTGTGACATAGCTAGGAAAGAATTTATTTTACACAATGTGATCACGCTGGCTTGTCAAACCTGTCTGAGCTGCTGCACAGCAGATAGTCATCTCATGCTCAGCACTACGATGTTTAATAAACATGTGTTTGTGTGCATGTTTGACTTCCAAATCTGACACAGATGTTTTCTGGTTTGTAGCCTGGAAACATTGGAGACTGACGATTTGTCACTGGACGACGACTTTGTGATCCTCCCCAGCGGTGCGTTTTGCAAACCTTAGAAACATATCAACAGTCCAACACTTTCATAGTGGTTTCATTGCCGATGATAGGCATAAAAAAATCTAGAAAAACAACCAGGGTGAGGTGCTCAGTCATCCGAGAGGAGCTCAGAGTAGAGCCTTGCTCCTTCACATCGAGAGGAGCCAGTTGAGGTGGCTCGGGCATCTAGTTTGGATGCCTCCCGGACGCCTCCCTGGTGAGGTGTTGCGGGCATGCCCAGCTGGGAGAAGACCCTGGGACAGACCTAGGACACGCTGGAGGGATTATGTCTCACTGGCTGGTCTGGGAACGCCCGGTAGAACTGGAAGAGGTAGCCGGGGACTGGAAAGTCTGGATTTCCCTACTGAGGCGGCCCAGACCCGGATAAGCAGAAGACAATGACATGGAATGGAATGGAAAAAAAACAACCATTAAATAAAAGTTATAAATGAAGTTCTATTTTAGCCAGCAAGCATTCTGAGCCCCTGAATTACACGGAAGGAGCTGGTTAATGATGTCAAGGGAGGTGGGAGTACAGTCAACAAGAAAAGCATGAGTAACACACGTTGCTGTCATGGGTTGAGATCCTGCAGAGACCATACATACAGGAGGTCCTACCATTCCAAATGAAGTTTTAGTATAAGACAGAATTTATAGCTGAATTATCTCCCTGTGGTTGTCGTGCACACTGGAAGGGGCGTTGCAATGGAGGGAGAAGACAAGCTTAGGGAGAAGAGGAAATCTCAATCATGAGAGCACTACCCTGCGTAGTTATCACTGTCCATTTCATAGGAGCACATTGTTACACGTGTTCAAGGATATGACCTTTATGCTTGATGACGGCCGCAACAGTCAAACAGCTTATGATGGTCAGCTTTTCTCCCCTTTCTGAGCATTTTACCACATCTAACGTCAATTTGTCTTCTACAATGACCTGGCTGAATATTCACAGGCATGAAGTCAGACTTAAAAAATTTTAAAAAGTCAACTTACATCACAGTTGCTGGAATGGAACTTGTCCGTAGACCGAGGACCACGTGTATTTGGCTTTACAGTGTCCTAAGTGACACATTACTATCATTTTCATGTAGACCACCTTGATAGCCAAACATTTAACATCCTCTCTTCTGTTCAGTGTTGAATGACGACAAAGACACATCATCACAGTTTGCGCTCGGTGGAACCAACAACATGTACAGGTGAGGTGATCCTCAAGCCGACAAGATGTCTCACACAGCCTACTTTTTTTTAATGTGTTCGACTTGAGGCATACCACGCGCTTTCTCGACCAGACATAACCGTAAACCATGTGCAGAGCATGTAATATCTACATCAGGGGTGTCCTTGGCCCTTTTTCCAGCGAGGGCCATGGACCTGTACTGAGGAATGAAGCAATGCAAGGGCCACTTTCATATTTTGTAGAACATGTAGATATGATAAGTTATATATATTTCAAGACAAAAATGCATCTCACTTTTGTTATATAGGTGAAAAAGACTATTATTAGTATCAACTTCACTCTTTGCTATTTTTTCCCCCATTTTAGCTGTTGTTTTTTTTTATTTTCCAAATATTTAAACTTTCTTCTTCAATAATATTTGTATATTTTCTTCTCATAATAGTATGACTTTATTTCCATTATATTTTGGTATATATCTATTTTTTCTAATGATATTTATTATTATTTATATTTATATTATTACATTATTTATTCTTTTAAAATTGCAACTTTTTTCTCTTTAGAATATGACTTTTTCTCTTAATATTTCGACTTAATTTTTGGAAAAATTGAAGCAGTTTTTTTTCCACTTGTTTTTTTGTTGTTTTTTTTTCCTAATATTGAACTTCATTCTTGCAAATTTTCTCCGCGTTATATTATGACTTTCTGTTAAATTTTTGGATATATATTTTTTCTCATAATATTTACTATTTATTATTATTTAGATTTATATTATTATATTATTTATTCTTGTAAAATTGACTTTTCTTTTTTCTGCTTCTGCTTGTTTTTATTTTAACTTCATTCTTGTCCTTTTTTTCTTGTACAGTAATATGATACCTTTATTCCCACAATATTTTGACTTTATTCCCATAATATTATAACTTTTTTCACAACCTAATGTTCAGAAAATTACAACTTTATTTTGTTTTGTTTCTCACGTGTTATGTTTCAACTTTTCAACAATTTCTCACCAGCCTGGACAAGAATTCTGCACCTCCCTTCCTTGTCCGTTCCCGTCCAAAAGCGATTCGCATCAGCGGCCGCGTGGTCACCATTTCCTTCCAGGGAGATGCGCTGCTAACTCAGATTGCAGTGGTAGGAGGTAATAAGACCGGAGTGTTTGTTCATCAAGTCACAGAAGGCAGTGCTGCACATACTGTGGGAATCAGCCATGGAGCGCAAATAGTGGAGGTGAGATGAAGGTCAATTCAACAACGTAACCGCTCTTATGATGGTATGTGTGAAGAAGTCTGACTGTGCAGTTGTCATTTGCAGGTGAAGTACCAACAGAACCAGAAAGCTCTACGGGTAGTCCTGGAGGACTCCACTTTAGAAGAAGCTATGTGGGCGCTTGGCCAGGTCACTGATCTGTGCCACCTATGTCTTCGGCCCAGGCAACATGGTATGTTCCACAGTATGTACAGTGGACCCTCGGTTAACGCCCCCCCAGGTTAACGTGTTTTCTTGGTCGAAAAGCCACAATTTTGCCTCGTTTTGTGTGTATTCTCTGGTTAGTTTAAATCAGAAAACATCCTTCCTTGTTAGCGTCCTATTAGCTAATGAACAAAATGGCAGCCAGAACCAGAAGTTACGTCGCCCGTCTATGATGTCCTCCGAGGTTGACCCTCAAAAATGTTAACACAAAAACACGTGTGTTTATAGGTTTATATTTATAGTTTTACATGACTGTCACAATTGTAAATGCATATAAATGACAAATGAACATTTAAGTTTACTTTTACCTCCACTGAAGACTACTGTTCCCAAAGACACGATGTGGCAGCGAGACACCACACGGACACCACCTTCCTGTTTTGCCATTAATAATTTCTTCAATAGTGTTTCTCAACTTCTTAATCAAAATGCTGCCACTTGCAATTTTCTTTGGCTCCATTTTTGGTTGCAGTATTGAGGTGAGAAACACTATTGAATTGAAGAAACAACTCATGTCAAAACAGGAAGGTGGTGGTGGGTGATCTTGCTGCCACTTCATGTCTTATTTAAATACCTTGAGCAGAAAACTCATAGCAAGTCAGTGTGACATTAATGTGTATTTTAGGATATATGTTTTTAGTGCTTAATTTAAAAAATCCATCCATCCTTTTCGCTTCTTCTTAGGCGAGGGCAGCAGCCTAAGAAGGGAAGTCCAGACTTCCCTTTCCGCAGCTGAAAATGTCCTGGGTCTTCCCTGAGGCATCCTAACGTTCAAATGCGCGCTGAACACCTCCCCAGGGAGGTGCCCGGGAGGCGTCCTGACCAGATGCCTGAGCCTCCTCATCTGACTCCTCTCAAGTCAGATGATGGATGACAGTGCTTCTCACCATATCTCTAAAGGAGAGCCCAGCCACCCTACGGAGAAAACTAATTTCAGCCACTTAACCCGCGATCTTGTCCTTTTGGTCACTACCCAAAGCTCATGACCATAGGCGAGGGTAGGAACGTAGATCGACCAATAAATAGAGAGCTTTCGGCTCACAATGGACCGATGCAGAGTCCGCATCACTGCAGACGCCGCACCGATCTGCCTGTACATCTCGCGTTCCATCCTTCCCTCGCTCGAGGTACTTAAACTTCTCCACTTGGGGCAGGATCCACCCGTGTCTGAGCGAGAACCATGGACTCGGACTTTGAAATTTTAACTAATGTCAGTAAAAATGGAAAAATGGACACAAAACATTTTACCAGTGCAATAACAAACCATATTTTCTTGAATTTCTGTGTCTTCTTAATGAATGCTGTTGCTGTTTTTCAGACTATGACATCCTGCTTCAGCAATTGCAAAAGAATGAAATGTCATCAGGTGACTCCTTCTATGTACGCATCAACGTGACCATCCCAGCAGGTCCGAAAGGGTCTCTGGCAGTAGCCTGCGACGACATTCTGCATGTGACCAACACGCGCCCTTCGGACACTGATGGCTCATGGTACGCCAGTCAAGTTCACCCCTGCCAGCTTCTGGCCCTCCATAGTGGACTCGTACCCAACTATTACAGGTATTCATACGCAACATGGACAGATTGGACATGAAATCTTTAGGTGCAGAAAAACCTCTTCTTGATTTGTGTCGCAGAGCGCAGAGGCTTCTTATTCGTGCCATTGAAGAAATGAACTTTCAAACCCGGAAGTCTCAAAAGGTAAGACGCGATGGTCATGACGCGGCTGTTTTTTTATTGGCCAGGAGCACTTTCTAAAAGTATAATAAAAAACTACCAACAACAGCAAAAATGGAAATTTTACAAGAATAATGTCAAAATATTAAGAAAAAAAGTAGTAATCTAACAACAAAAAGCTGTAATTTTTACTAAAATAACATTTTTTTGGATGACCAAGGAAATGAAAACATTCACATTTTAGAGGCTGAAATCAGAGATCTACGTTTTAAAATCCAAAAACAATTACTCAAATACCAAAATGGTTGATGATTAATCATCGATTCAGCCATTAATTGTTGCCGCTCGACTTGTGTCCTCTTAAAAGGAAGGGCGCATGGAGGCCCAGAACAGACAGAAAGCAGTGAGGATCGTAAGCACGGGGCGGCAGGGCCGAAACCCTCTGTGGGTCAGCGTGGAGAATGAAAAGACCAAGAGCACAGAATCGGGTACAAGAACACAACGTTTGCAAAGAAATCGGTGCTCTTCATATTGGTCCTAATTCTGTTCTATTCCCCCTCCTGTAGGTGACACATCAGCAGCGAGAAGTTGCGTAACCCTCATGCCCTATACACTGGTCACCCCGCACTTCCCCCCCATATGCAGACCAGTCCTGTTGCTGCCCTCCATTCTGGGACGCATCCTGGATAAGAAGGTAGCAGGCTGGCAGGGCTTCGAGCTCTGCGAACCGGGTAAGACACATCGTGTATAATAAAAGTTTCAGCAGTACACAGCAATCCTTCGTTTATCGCGGTTCATTGGTTCCAGGCCCGTGATAAGTGAATTTCTGCAACGTAGGACTCCTTATTTATAAATGGAATACTTTCATAGTTAGAACATAGAAAACCTGTTTACGACCTTCTAAATATGCTTTTTAACATTATTAGAGCCCTTTAGACGTGAAATAGTACCCGTATAGTCACCTTTACACCCCATCACCCAATATAAGACATAAAAAGACGGCCTCATTATACTGCCGTTTGCATGCATGTCTGTTTTCCTCGTCTCTCGCCTCCAAACAGCCAGGAAGGGAGTTCACTCTGTGCATTCACTGCATTCATTGTTTCAGCACCTTGGCGTATTTGTTCCATAGAACAACGGCATGAACGGAGTCATACAGTCAGCGGAGACGAGACGAGGGGGAAGAGAGAGACACTCAACTTCTCACAATGCAGTTCTTCTTAAAGGGCCAGGCTCGGCCTGTAACAGCATTCATAGGCTGTAATAAAAAAAGAAGCACAAAAAAATTTCCGCGAATCTGAGAAAGGTGAACCGCGATAGAGCAAGGGAAAAGTGTACTGTGCCTGTTGTGAAATCATTCAAACCTGCAATAGAAGCCTGTTGTTCCAGTGATCAAGTCTGGTGCTTGTGTGTCTCACCCAACATTACAGTAACATTACTGACACCTAGTGACCAGTGGACAATACTACATATCACCACAACGCCTTTGAATGCTTCTGAATGCCTTATATTTGTATTTTAGTTTATTTAGCTATTTTTATGCTTGAAAGTGGTTCATTCAGGCAAATAAAGAAGTACAATTTGCTTAAATATGCATGCTTTTGAGTAATAATAGGATCTTTTTTTTAAACCGTGATAGAGTGAAGTCGCAAAATTCAAAATTCAAAGTGGTGAGGGATTCCTGGGGTGCAATAAGTCAAATTTTGTAGAACAGGGTTATTTGAATTCAAACACGTCATTCATTGACTTTGATATTCCTCACCTGCTTGTTGCAGAGATGTTGAGCGCAAGTGATCATTCAGTCCGACTGCAGAAGTCCGAGCTCCTGGAGGAGTGTGAGCAGGGAAGAAACTGCTGTTATACCCTGCAGTGTGTGGAGAAAGTCATGAAGAAGGTCAGCACTTCGTACACAAAATACCAGACGAGTCATCTTGTTTGACATCATCTTCTTGAAGGAATTGTTAGCACCAGGTTTTTGAATAAGACTGAAGGCAATTTGCTTTTGTAAACAACTCATTCAGCGACAATAGGCGACTCGGCGGTTAGTTGAATCGAGGCGTTAATTGGAGCATGTGCGGTATTATTCCAATTTCCTGACTTTCTGGATTATTTGCGCTCATTTTATTGTGAGAAGAATCATCGAGTTAATTATCATGTTTCCCATCCTTTGTTGAGCGAAAGCAAAGCACAAATTTGAGATGAGAAAACCAAATGGCAACAGGTGGATACACGTGTTATGTACCATGTAGTGCAGGGGCGTCCAACTGGTTTTCAACGTAGGCCACATTGCAGTTATGGTTACCCTCAGAGGGCAAACCTGTAACTGTGAAACCTTATTCATGTACAATTGCCTCATGATATTATGACACATTTGATTATGATCATTTTCACTTGCATTATTTTACCAACAAACTTACATTGTTACTAATAATTAACCATGAATTATGTGTTTATTAGTCATTTGTAAATAGGCATAATTCACAATAAATTATTTGAAATTAGAACTTTTCTCAACAAATATATTTAGCAATCACAATTAAGAATCTTTTGATTTAAAATGGTTTTACTATTTTTTACTTAATATAAATATATTATACAGTATTTATTATGTTATAGTAAAAATAAATACATCCAAATGTTTTTACACTATTAAAAAAAAGAAAATAAAATACAACTATATTTAAAAAGTTAAAAAAAATTAAATAACAATATAATGAAAATGTATATACACATATAAAAAAATACTAATAATCTTTTGATTTAAAATGGTTTTATTATTTTTTACTTAATATAAATATATTATATTATACAGTATTTATTATGTTATAGTAAAAATAAATACATTCAAATGTTTTTACACTATTAAAAAAAAGAAAATAATAAAATACAACTATATTTAAAAAGTTTTAAAAAAATTAAATAACAATATAATGAAAATGTATATACACATATAAAAAAATACTAATAACATAAATGACTTTTTGAAGTGCGTTGTTTCCAGACTTTTGCGGTCCACGTACAATGATATGGCAAGCCAAATCCAGCCGCCAGGACTTGGTTTGTGTTAGTCGAAGAGCATTTCATTGTTCTGCCTGTCACTGCGTGTCGCTGGCATAGATAAATGAGCAAATATACATTATGTGTATTTTATAAATGATAATTTTCCAACCAAATGAAATTCATCATTTCCCAAGGCACACCTGGTGATCTCTCATGTGCCGCGCCAAAGTCGATAGGAATCACTAAATTATACGACACACCTGTGCTGCACTTGCACATGTGCTTGCGAGTTTCTTAGATTTCTTTTGTGTGTGTCCGAATCCTACAGGGTATTCACTGTGTACTGCCACTTGGACTGGACTGTGTACGTCGTCTGCACAGGGCTGACATCTTCCCTATCATAATCTTCATTAGTCAGTGTGTCAGCAGCGCACGTAGACTCAGGTAAATGCTCTTTCTTTATCCAAAAGCTGAGGCATGACAATAGAAGAAAATATTATATATTTAAGGAATTTAACTCCTTGATACTGTTACTGTCCAGTCAGTGTCTCATGCATCTCCGTGTGAGGGGATGAATGAGCATGTAGAGTGGGTTGCTGTACCCTATAGATCCTCAATATGTGGCCCGTGGGCCACGACAGTAAACATCACCCAAATAATATAAACCAGTGGTTCTCAACTGGTTTGGCTGTGGGACCCACCATCACCCTTCAATCACAAGCTGTGACCTAAATTGCGGAAATGTCTCAACTCAAAACTTCTTACATATCTTATATTTAAAGGGACTGCTTGCAACACATCGTGAGCTGCAACGGTGAGACGCTGTCTGTCTCTTCATGGCGCGCTCTTCTCCAGCAGATATCTGCAGCTGTGTGTCTTACGGATGGCATATTAAGTCCCTGCTCGATGTCCTTGACCCTCCTGATCACGCGTGGCGGCATAGCAAGGGAATAGCATAGCGTTCAGGACGGGGAGCAGAGCCATCAAACTACTGACTTTTCTTCACCCAAATTTTTCTACAGAACTTTTTTATAGATACATGCATCTTACTGCTGGGTTAGTTTATCCGTAGTCTGAATAATAAAGACAAGAGTTGCATTTCCATGCGACACTCGAGGCCCTGTCCTTCACCACTTAATCTTTGCCGCGGAGGACCAACAGCAAATCAGGAGGAAGGGAGCTGTCAGCTGACTGACGTCATATGACATCTACAAAGTGATGTCTGTGACATCAAAGCTGATGTTTGTGAATTTGCATAAACACAAAAATAATAGGTCTGCTTTCATGAATGACTAAGGACATTAAAATATATTCACATTTGAGAGGCTGAAATCAGAGGATATTTACATTTTTAGATAAAAAAATAAAGATTAATCGAATACCTAAATAGTTGTCGATTTATTGCATAATGGATTAATCATCAATTAACTGTTGCAGCTCTAATTAATATCCTGCCTTTTTTCAGGTCAAAGCTTCACCGTCAGAGCTGGTCGGAGGAGCAGCTGCTGGTGTGTTCAAAGAGCGAAGAGCCACTATTGGACAAACTGCCATGTTTGTTTCACAGGGTGGCTCCTGACTCGTGGTGTGACCAGGCGTCACTGCTGACCAGGTTACGCACTGTCATCTGGGAGGAGCAGAAGAAGATTGTATGGGTGGAACCTGACCTGTGGTAAAATGAAAAAGTAGGTCATCAATTTAGATTTCTTTTTATGCTTATTACAAATATTTGTAAACATGAGTATGTATCGATGATACTTCAACATTGTAAAATAAAGACTCCTGTGATGTATATTTTTGTAACTATACATGCACTCACAATATTTTGATTACATCTGCACAATCTGATGAGGTACTACAAAAGTACCTCGGTTTCTGTACGCTTATCGATGAAAATTATTGCCAAAAATATCCATCCATCCATTCATTTTCTTCCGCTTATCCAGGTGCGGGTCGCAGGGGCGGCAGTCTCAGTAGGGACGTCCAGACTTCCCGGTCTCCGGGGCCTCCTCCCGACTGGGCATACCACAAGATTCACCAAAAGCTATAGTTAGGCATGCACATGTGTGGTCTCTGAGCGCCACATTTTGCTTCCTGTTTGTTAAGTAGCTTTTCATCCAGTTCAGAACCACCCCCTTAATTCCGTAGCGTTCGAATTTGTTCAGATATTCTGGTTAAATTGTAGCATTTATTTTGCTCAATTGTTTTAAAATCATTTGCCCTCCATGGACCCCCGTCATGCAATTTTTCCAAGGAATAGATGTGCGTAGAGCTGGGTTTTAATTGTAGTTAAGGGGTTTTCATGTTGAGAAGAAATTTGTGAAACAACTGCGGTGTGACAATACAAACAGTTGTTTGTCAGGAATTGGTCAATAAAAAACGAATTTACTGTTAAACGCGGAAGGTCACGGAAATTGACATAATGTGAATGAAATGCTGTCACCGTGAGGAGAAGGAACGTTTGTGTGGGGAAGTATTTCCCTGGCGGAGCGCTAAATCATGGCGGAATCTCATCACAAATAAACCGCCCCTTCCTGAACTAAACACGTCAAAATGGCGACCTAAAACACGTGAATATAGCGTGAATCGAAGCTAGCAGGGTCAGCTTAATTTAGCAGAGCATACTATTGCAACTGTGTGTGTGTCACTCAGGCTGGTTGAGTGCATTTGGTCCGTGTTGTGTTTTACCTCTTTAATGTAAGGAGCGTTTTCACAATACCCGCTGACGATGTGCAAGGTCTGAGTGAAAAAAGACGAGGCACGTTTATTCTTGCATGCAGCTCACCTTAACTGTACACAGACATTCTCAACACACACAGAACACACTACCGGCCTCCAAAATAAGAGCGCCGTTTGCCTTACATCTTGTCTAATTGTGTAAACAAAATAAGGGTGTCATAGATATCGTACATTAATAATCCAGTTGGAATTCCATCGGTGACTACATCTTCCTTAATCAAAAGAACGGGCCTTGGTTCGACTTACTGCCGGAAATGCGAAGCAGCTTTGGTTGTAAAAGGACCGAATGATGTTACCCAAGAGCACAGGGAAGGGACTCTCTTGGCCACTGTGGATGACCCAGCAGGTAGGCAGTGAGCCAGCGAGCTAGGACCCCCAGTGGCTGTCCCAGCAACTCCGGAGTAGAACGAAGCTCAGCCCCATATCCGATTCAGATCTGATTTTTATCGTATGATTGAGCCCTGATTCGATGACATTTATTAACATGGAAGAAGAAAACAATTTAATTAAATTAGCATCAACATCAGCCACTGCCCTTGTCTTCACTGCTGCTTATTTTGTCCCCTCATTGACTGGCTTCTGCCTCAGCTTCCGTGTATTCTGCCAGTGATCGCAACACCTTCCAGAGACATCCTTGGTATTTGGGCATCTCTGCCCACACACGGTGAATGATTGTGCTGACTTTGTGCACTCGCTCCATCTCGCTCTGAAGAGTCACTTCAAGTGAAGCAGTGGAAGCTGGAGTGCCATCCATCATTTCCTGAATCTTCTTTGACTTCCTATGGAATTCTTCCTGGAAGCAAAAAATGTAGATAAGCGTCAGGAAGGATGTCCAAAGAGACTAGAGCTGTGTCTCAAATCTAATACTTCCATCAGTACACTTCAATAAGTATACTGTGTACACAAGGGGTGCCCATTACATTGATAGCGATCTCCCGGTCGATGGCAAAGGTACAGTAGTGTGGGTCAATTGCATGTGTCACCCGCGTCATCAACGTCACTTTGTAGATGTCCTATGACATCAATCCAGACAGTCCACAAAGCACATGTTGGCCAGTCGGGCCAACTCCCATGTACTCCAGTACCTTTGCAAGAGTGTAGAGCTGGGCCAGTGTTCTGTGACCAGGATGAAAACCACATTGCACCTCCAGGCTCGACTAACGGTCGTACACTTCTCTCCAGAACTCTGGAATAGATTTTCCCAAGGAAGCTGAGGAGTATGATCCCCTTATAGTTGGAACACACCCTCTGTTCACACCCTTCTTGAAAGTAATCCAGAGGTACTGTTCCTGACTTCCAATGTTGAAGAGACGTGTCACCCAAGGCAGTCCCCCAACATCCAGAGCTTTGAGGAATTCAGGGCGAAACTCGTCCACCCCCCGGAGCTTTGCCACTGAGACGTTTTTTGACTACCTGAGATACCTCAGCCGCAGTAATGGACCATGGTAATGGAAATACTAATCATTAGTATTTAGTATAGTAGATTCAAAGTTTATCAGTTAGATTATTTTTTATAATAAGAGGTATTTTGACTTGTAACTTGCTGAAAAAAATGCTGAAAAAGTGCGTGCCCCTGATATATACGCACAATGTACATCGTCATTATGTAAATATGCTAAATATATATATTCTCTATATTTATACTAGGAGGTAGATCTTTGGGACTTGGTCATTTTAAAAGTAGCTGACAGGCTGAACAAGCGTAGACACCCCTGAATGTACACTAGAGTATGTACTTAGTTCATGAGGGCATACATTTTGATAAGTGAAGTGCTGTCCCAAATGGATCACTGTCGTTGCACACTTACGATGCAAATGACGCATCTTCTTCTTTTACACACAGCCTGGTATTCTTGATTTGTGGTAAGAATCTATGAATCTTATATTTTATAAATATTTGGCCCTCACCTGCAACTTATGTCAAAAAATACTTCATTTGAAATGAAACTTTCCCAACAGTGGAAACAATAACAACAATGGACTCGGATTTAGAACATTACAATACCATAAGACTTACATGGGCCTCCTGGAGTTCCCTGATCTCCTGAGAATACTCTTTCACCAGCTGAAATATACATAATCTACGTCAGCCAATTGCACAACGGTTCTCAGCGCATGTATGCCTACATTCATCACCTTCTGTGTTTCCTTGATCTTCCGTCGCAAGCCGTCATTCATGAGATTTAGCTCGCCCTTGATGATTAGCTTTTTCGTACTGCGAGCTAGGATCTCATTGCGCTCGATGATGTTTCCTCTCCTTTCCACCACTGCTACGCTCTCCCTGAGGAGCTGCTCTTGCTTCTTTGTCAGGTGGTAGAGCCACCGCTGAAATGATAAAACACATATGCAGAATATCCCACTGGTAATCAAAGGTTTATTAGTAGTGAGATAATGCATGAAATATGGCACTTTTGTTTCTACAATAACCAGTCTCAATCTTCATATTCCTCTTGGTCTGTAGCAGGTAACCTGGACCCTGGACTACCTGGGTAGTCCTGGGTTACACCATTATACACCAGTACAACCAGTACAACAGTAATACACCATTCTGCTGTATTACTGCAACCTGGACTAACCATAACCTGGATTCTCCAAGCCGGGTATATGAGCTGAGATACTCCTGCCTAGGCCTGTCACAATAATCAATAAATCAATTAACCACTCGATAAATAAAAACAAATTCCATCATTTTGCCGGGCTCGATATATTGACATGTGCAAGTGTGTTTGTTTTCCTCTCCTCTCTCTACAAAACAGGCTGGATGACGAGGGTTCACTCTGTGAATCTGTCTCAACACCCGGGCACATTGGTTCTGTAGCTGAATGAACAGAGTGGGTGAACCCTCCTATCAGCCTTCTCCTGAAAGCGGTACCAGCGACAGTGCAGTTACTTTGAGGGTCATGACACACAGACTACAGTGATTTGAAGCCATAGCCATGTGAAAATATACGACAAACCCTGAGTAAACGGGGGAAAGTGTCGAATACTTTCTTCCTGCCTGTTGACAGAGACAAATAAATAAATAATACAAAACAGTGGAACGTTTTGGCTGCCGTGATTCCCGAGATCCCCACACCTCATTGTGCACCAAATGCATTTTGTTGCATCCAAAACATGTACTTTGACCAAACGTAAAAGTAAACAGCGTATTCCACACACACTATGTTGCTAAAAGTGAACCAAGGAAGTGTATATGCCATTGACACATTGGCAAAGTCCCACCACTCCTGCCACCCACGGAACAAATGTTGCAGCAAGGTCTCCACCAACTGCCATAGCCAAAATCCTTGCTTCTTTCTTTTTAATCTCCTATGTGGAATAATTTGAGTGAGAAAATGGTGACTCCAGTTGCACAAAATCCTTGAAATTTCCACAAATGCATTAAGGAGAACACAGTGTGCACACACAGCAGCAAGTCTTCCACATCCGTAAATGCGTGTCGCTTTTTTGCGCCTGCACGTGACTTCCCGGACGCTTTGCGTTCACATTAACATCACAATTTTTTGCTAATGTGAATGACCACATCAAAAAACTGGAATCCAAATTGAGCATCATGCCCTGCCGTGTGAACATGTACAGTATTTCTGGGTTATTTCTCTATTTTTTTTGCAATATTCAGACAAGAACAAAAGTGACACTCATTCACAATCAGAAATATTGTGATTGATTGTGATTTTTATATAAGTGCCATTTTTGCTGAGAGACTGCAAGTCAATGACAATGTTAAATGCTCCTGAGAAATTAAAGTTTATTGCTTTTGATACGGTGTTATTCTCATTATTAAGCCATATATTATTATCACATTCATGAAAAAATGGTCTCAAAATAATGTTGACAATAATATCGTCAGTATATCGGCAATCATTTGTGGGACAATTACCGTCCAGCAAAATTTGTTGTCCTGCCCCCGCTAAGGGTAATTTAGGGACTGCATGTGCTCCAGAACACAACGTAAAGTAAGAGTGTACTCACACTTTTACTGTGCTGGACGTGGGTGTGATTCTCCCTTGCTCTCCTGGCCTGAGCTCACATTGAGCAATCATGCTTGTCCCATTACTTCTATTCTGCTGTATTACTGCAATTTCCTTGACTTTGTGTATTGTTTCCAATCTTATTTCAAGTCATATTTCTTTTATGCAAGGTGGTGTCTGTCATAAATTGCTTGCTAGAGGCGCGGTCACATTAATTAAAAGGTACAATTATTACGCACATAAACGCAATCGCTGCAAGTGTGCTGTGGGTTTGATTTTCTTATTATTTTGAATATATTTTATTTCCATTTATTGGGAATTGTGTCATGTTATTAATGCATGCATGCATGTGTGCATGGACTCGTGCTGTGCACTTTTAATCAAGCCAGAGGAGGGGAAGCGTGCCGTGCTTTGGTGCGGATCAGTGTGCTCACACAAGCTCAGGGGGTGTCCAAACGTTTTCCACCGAGTGCCACATCCTGAAAAATGACAGCATGCAATGGCCATATGCCAAGAACTTAAATATTTAAAGAAAACACTGCATGTCAGCTTTGTGATATAGGTGGAAAGCATATTTTTAGTTTGAACTTTGCTGGTTTTTTTTCCAAATATCTCAACTTTCTTCTTAAATAATAGTTGTAAATTTTGAACTTGTAATGTTATGATATTATTCCCATAATATTTTGACTTTATTCCCATAATATTATAACTTTTTCCCCAACCTATTTTTCCAGAAATTACAACTTTGTTTTGTTTTGTTTGTCATAATATTACGACTTAAAAATAACATTATTTCTTTAATATTTAAACTCTATGCTACTAAACTTACATTATTTTTCCTCGTAATATTAAGAGTTTATTCTCAGAAAATGTTAACTTTTTTCTCGTTAGCATATGAGTTTTTTCTCTCAATATTTTTACTTCATTTTCGTAAAATTACAGCCTTTTTTTTGTCATTTCTGCTGTGTGTTTTTTTATTCCACTTTCTTCTTGTCAATTTTCTTCTCGTAATTATGACTTTAGTTCCATCATAATTTGACTTCTTCTCGTAACATTGTAACTTTTTCCGAAACAAAATTTTCCAAAAATTACAGCTTTATCCATTGTTTTGTTTGTATTGTATTGTATTGTATTGTATTGTATGTACTTTATTGATCCCACAGCGGGGAAATTTACTTGTTACAGCAGCAAGCAAGCAAGACAAGTAAAGAGAACAGTAAAGTAAAGCACTACAACATGGTTCAGGTGGTGCAGGTGTTGTAGAGCCTGACAGCGGTCGGTATGAAGGACCTGCGGAACCTCTCCTTCTTACACCGTGGGTGTAACAGTCTACTGCTGAAGGAGCTGCTCAGGGAACCCACAGTGTCATGTAGCGGGTGAGAGGTGTTGTCCATGATGGATGTCAGCTTAGCCAACATCCTTCTCTCCCCCACTTCCTCCACGGAGTCCAGAGGACCGTCCAGGACAGAGCTCGAAGAGCTTATGTATCTCATAATATTACGACTGTACATTTTATGTTACTAAAATTATGTTATTTTACCTCATAATATTCCAACATTATTCTTGTAAAATGTAAAACTTTTTTTCTCTTAATATTTTTTACTTTAATCATGTAAAATTACTGCTGATTTTTCCATTCTTGCTGTTGTGTATATATATATTTTTGTAATTTTCTTGTTAAATTCTATTTTTAGAATAACACAACAGCCACGGGCCGCTCTTTGGACACCCCAGAATTAGTAAACCCGTCGTGCTTTAGGTGAGAAGCGAGTAGATGCATGGCACCATCAGCCTAACACCGAAATCTCTCAGAAACGCTTTTCGTGAGCATAGTCATGCTTTCAGGTGTTTATGTGTGTGATGAACTCCCAACCCCAGATCATATACTGGTAATTGCATCTTTGCTGTCCAGGCCCACTATGTGCTGGGCAAGACCCGGTCCAACTAAATGTCGATACCGTGCCGGTAGAGAAGGAGAGTCTCTACCTCCATACGATGGATGTCGTCCTTCATTATCCGAATGTCTCCCTGACCCTCCTCCACAACTAAACGTGTCTCTTTCATTAGATGGGTCTTCTTCTCCCACAGCATGATCTGACGCCTGTAATGAAAAACAGGCATATAGATAAAGCTGAGTAGAGGTATAACGGTACATGTAATCGTAATCAGATTTTTCGGTATTGAAATTCCTGTTTGATACAGCAGAGTAGGGGTGCAGCGGTACATCATTTTGTTTTTATTTTACATTTTTAAATTACAACAAATAATAACGACATCAAGGTACGGCTTGGTATTTGGGCTACTGTTTCGTTATGTTTTTTGTGCGTAACGAGAACAACATTTTTTTTTGGTAAAACATCTCTTTATTTGGTAAAATTTTCCAAAAACATAATATTGATATAGCATATAGAACAATTGAATGCTGTGTGCCACTTTGATGTGTATGTTAATGATGTTGAATGGATTAATTGGATTTACATTATTTTCTATGGGAAAAATTGCTTTGGTTAGAGTCCCTCTTGGTTTGAGCCGACCTTCTGGAACAGATTAATGATGTCACCGAATGCCTTGCTTTTTTGGCCGCTTTGAGGCAGACTGTCCCTCGCTTGAAATATGTACACTGTGGGAAATGAGACATGAGGGCTTTTTTTGTCACCCTGGACAGGGACACACCGTGCAAAATGTATTGCAAAGGCGCAGTCAATAATGTTGACCGAACGGTACACGGTTTTACCGCATACCGATTTCCCTTAAAACCAAGGTACATACCGAAACATGATTATGGTGTAACTTTCCACCCCTATAGCTGAGTAATAAATGTGTTACACGCGTGAATCCAGTTCAAGCCGATTAAAAAGAAACTTGGATTGAGAGCAAGAAACTGACTCGGTCTCCACCAGACTGCTGAGAAGTTTCTCCTTTGCTTCCTGGGTGTTCTCCACTTTCAGCTCCATCTCTATGGACTCTCGCTCTGCATCCTAAACACGAGATGTTATGGAAGATTAGCATTTGGAAACAACTAGTTGAAAGTGGAACTACAAGTATTAGTGTGCGAACCAACAAGGGCATGCCTTAAGTTTGTGAAGGAACTTGGTTTCCATGATCATGTTCTCCTGCTCCAAAGCGTGGCGCAGCTCAGCGTTCTTGCTAAGAAGAGTGTTGAGCTTCAGCAGGTCTCTTTGAAGCATCTTCTTGCTCTTCTCCACGTCACTCTCCTCACGGTGCAAGACATCCAGCTGACCTTGAAGTGTTCACCAGGAATTAGGATTTGCAAGCAGTGCAGATCAGAGTGAGTTTCATGGCATATGTGACCTACACTGCAGGTAAACCTTCTTCTGACGGATCATGGTCAACTTTGCCTGCAGTTTGTTGTATTCCTTGGTGTGTGCCTGTATCTCTAGGGTTAGCCCTACAAGCGTTCCTTGGTGCTTCAGCCATATCTGCTGATCATTCTTGATTTTCTCTGATAATTTCTCAATCTCAGAATTTATTCTCTCAACCTTAATTTGCAGAGGACTGAGGTCTTCATGCTGGGAACACAGACATACAAATATATTATACATATATTAGGCTAATGATATATCTGTGAAATATTCAAGATTTGAAAAAAAAGGATTTATTACCCCAGTACGAGCTGCAATTAGATCAATTTTTTTGTTCATGTTTGCGATGGTGGTCTGTTTCTGTGAAATGAGTATATCAATTGAGGAACTGTTAGCCTGGTTGGATGTGACCACCTTGTTGTACTTTGTGATCTCCATATCGAGCTCCTTCTGAGTTCGGACCAAGTTTTCCAGTTTCTCATTGATCACATTGCTCTGCAGCGCTGCAGCCATTACTGAACTCTCCAAATGCCACAGCTGGTACACCTAATCAGAGAAACGGAATGAAGAACATGATTCAGATGGCACATGTACAGATGATTAGATTAGATTACTGCTATTTTTTCAATGCTAATGTTGCAGAAGTCTGTATACTATGTAGGGATGATTCCATCGATCGACCACTGAATAGTATTGGCCGATTTATATAAAAAACGTGATCTGCGGCAAACTGTACATGTGTGCTGTGTCACGTAGCGTCACCAACACCCGAGCTGACAAGGATGCACTTTGTCCCGTATTGCTGCAAGAGTCAAAACTAGTCTGTAAAACATCAGTGGCTTCAGTTTGACAGTTTGGCTACACCAATCGATTCCAGCATGTTTGAATACTCCCTTATTCACTCATCACTCCCTATTGCTGTTCGACTTTTGTTGCACTTTTGTTTACACGCTCAGCCTAGCTGTCACTGCCGGCAGCTAGCGAGCTTGTTAGGAGTTATCCTAGCTTCTTTTCTTTGGACTCCAAATGTGACTTTTTATCACAGTGACATTTTGTTTTTAAAACAAAGCATGGGGTACGTACTAACTTTTTCAAGGGTCACTGGACAGTTGTGCTCTCTTGTCATTATAACGCATCTGACCTCACCTGCTTATTATCATGAAAATGTTTCCACACTTGAGTGTTTGAGTTTCTCCTGACTTTCTACTTCTTCCCCTCTAGCGACACGTCGACAATAACATCTCTATTGGCAAATTTTTACAATTGACGTTGATTATTTTAATTCAGCCTTACAAGAAAATAAAGTTCTTGGCAGCAATCGTCTCTGTTTCCATCCCCAAACACATTTGCTGCTTATCCTTGAAGTTAAGGTTGTGTACACATTTGATTGTTTTTATGTTTTGCTATTTACAGCACTTGCCTTTTTTCACTTCACGATAAAAGAAGCCGTGATCATGACTTACCTTCTTTTTCTTGACTGCGGCTTTCTTGCTGGTTAGCCGCTTATAGTACTGAGAAGCCTTGCTGTCCATCAGCTTCTGCAGCATTTGGGTCGTGATGTGGTCCTCTAACTCCAGATGCTTGTTACTGTTTTTCTCCAGCTTTCTCCTCTGGTCAGTCAGCTCAGCTTGAAGGCCGTTGTCCTCCTAAGGACAATGACAACAAGGCATGTTAGCTTACCTTCTTGAGCCCTCCACCATTGTTCTCGAAGACACAAAATCCCAATGAATAAGGTTTTTCACTGCCAGATGTTCATGGTATAAGAATAACAGGGAGATTTTGATGGATTGATATATGTGGCGCCGCACGGTGGCCTAGTGGTTATAGCTCCATTTGAATCTCCAGAATCTCCATTTGGCATCTTTGTGTGGAATTTTCATGCTCTCCCTGTGTGTGGGCTTTCTCCGGGTACTCCGGTTTCCTCTGACATTCCAAAAATATGCACGTTAGGTTAATTAGAAACTGTAATTGTCTATAGGTATGAATGTGAGTGTGAACAGTTGTTTGTCTATATGTGCCCTGCGATTGGCTATACCCCGCCTCTGGCCCGAAGTCAGCTGGGATAGGCTCCACCATACCCCCGCGTCCCTAGTGAGGACAAGCGGCATAGGAAATGTACGCATGAGTGAATGATATGTGTGACAAGGAAGTCTAGGCTTCGCTACTGAGACTGCTGCCCCCACGACTTGGATACACAGAAGATGGATGGATGGATGGATGGATGGATGGATGGATGGATGGATGAATGGGTAAATAAAACAAAATTCTCCTTGTAAATATGCTGCAGCAGTAATAAAAACTCAGTAAATTCTAAAAGCATCTGATTGTCACCTGTGCCAAACCTGTTTCTCATAAAATAAACCAGAGCAACGTTAGTAGAAGCTGTTCTGATAGAACTCATTTCAGTGTAACCCCAAACAATGGAATAACGTACAAAGCGGTTTGGATAACGTTAGCTTCAAGCGAAGTGACATTGATGGTTTAAATCTTATGATATTATGGACTTATTCATGGCATACGCTGGTGTCGGTGAGTGATCCCTTGCTTTTGACCCTTGCCCATTGAAGTTCTTGTGGTTAGAATTTTCCTAAAATTGGAGCTGATGTCGATTGTGTTACGTAGATCCATAGCATAGGGATGATGGCTGTAATTATTATTAATATAGCAGTATAACCAGAGCCTTGTTGCCCACGGTACCAGGGTATTTCAGGCAAGTGAAGTCATGGATGCTTTCTCAGAAGTCTACCGTCTACCTTAGTAAGGTCTGCAAGGGTGCGCTCTGTCTCCCCAAGAGCACGGATGTACGTGCTGTATTGGTTTTGCAGAGCTTCGTGCTGAGTCTGCTTCTGATTGATCAGCTTTTTGGAGACATCACAGTCCATCTGGGCACAGTTCAGCAGCATAGTCAACGTCTCGCTCTTCTCCTGCAGCTCAGAGATGGACTTCTTGTTGCCTTCAATCTCTCTGTCCAGCACGATCACTTGATGCTCGGCCATGCTGTGAGAAATACGCATATTTTATGCAGAGCAACAAATTTCAATTGAATTCACTGCACGGCAGGAATAATTCAGGCCCAACTAGTTTGGTCCCTAAGAGGCAGACTCAGAAATTAAACCGAAAGTAAACATGAATAATCACTGTATGGGACTATTCTGTGTGTACCCCGCACCAGTCCTGTCCAACTCAAGGCCACAGATGACATCACACCAGTCACACCAGTGTATTCTCAAGTGTTCATTTTTTGACTAATCATTTTCGTCAACAACCTTTTTTCCCTGCCGAAAAACGACACGATAACTAATAAAAACGACTGCACATTGACAAAATCTATGACAAAATTATCTTGGCAATTTCGTCAACAAATAAAAATGACTGGTAAATTTTGGCCGCAATGATACAATCATATTGAATTTTGTCTTGTAGACCGTAGGGACAAGTTAGGAATACAGTCAAACTGTGGTTAGCGTTCGCCCCAGTTAGCGTGTTTTTCCATTACTGTAACTTTTGCCTCTGTTTGCATGTTTTCAGGTTTGCGTACAATATGACACGCGTCTCGTGGTGTTATTAATGCCCTGCGCGAGTGCAACTGTGTTCTTAATGTGTTTTTATTGCAAAACATCCTTGTTAGCAGCTAATCCATGGAAAGTCCTACGTGGTCCTGTATGGTGTACTTATAAGTGATAGCAATGATAAGTGATAGCAGACAGCAGAGTTTGGGGCTCTGGAGCCATATGAAATCCCACGTCTCCGGGAACAACTTTTGCGTTGGGCGTCGTCGTCGATAACGACGCACGAAGAATACGTGGAAACAGGAAGCGGACGTCAGCTCTGCTGTTCGTCTCTGATGTCATCACCGTTGACTCTGTAGTTGTTAGCTAACTAACACAGTTATGCCACGAGTCTCAAAAATGTTAACACAAAACACAGTTTTATAGTTTCCTGCCGTCGCTATCAAAATGCTGGCATTTGCAACTTTTTTTTGGCTCCATTTTGGGTTATTTTGCAGTCGTAATCCAAAGAAAAGCAGAGACTTGAGGTGAAAAGCACTATTTAATTCAAAAAATCGAATCAAACTTTATTTATAAAGCATCTTCATACGGATAAAATGTAACCCAAAGTGCTTTACAAAGTTAAAAAAAATTCCCTGATAACTCCCCCTCATATACCTCATCACCCCAACCACACGCACACGTATACACACGCACATTTACCCGTAGAACTGAAGTATGGAATTAAAATATGGCTGAGCACAGAGCACTGAGCCAGGTGAGGAAACACGATCACAGGAGCCCATCAGACCACAGCCACCAGGACACTGACACAGGGGACTGATTAAAAGTAAAGAGTAAAAATAGGAATAAAAATGGCATTGAGATTTTAAATAAAGTGGGATAAAGGTAACAAATAAACAGGATACCATTATAATATAAATAGAAGAGAAATAAAATAATAGAAATAACAGTATGAAATAACTCATGGCAAAACAGGAAGGTGGTGGCCGTGTTGATCTCGCGCCCACATTGTGTCTTTGCCAACACTCACGTCTTCAATGAAGGCAGAAGTACCCTGAAATGTTCATGCATCCCTTCCATTCACCATTTTTATGTATTTATGCGCATTTTGAATTGTTTTCTCCATATGAAACTATTATGTGCATTTTTAATTGTTTTCTCCATGAGAAACTATCATTTGTGTTTTGTGTTAACATTTTCGGCTGTCTGGAACGGATTCATTTGATTTACATTATTTCGTATGGAAAACATTTATACAGTTAGTGTAGGTTTAGGTAGGTTAGGTGAGAGTCGGACCTTCTGGAATGGATTAATGTTGCTAACCAAGGTTCCACAGTAGTTTATAATGTAGTTGGCTAAGTTTACTTATATTTTACTTGACTAAAACTAAAGCAAAATGAAATTAGATACTTAAAAAATGACTAAAACTAAAATACATTTTAGTAAAAAGAAAAAAAAAAACCTGATGAAAATTGACGATCTCGCACAAATTGCAACAGTTTCGATGACAAACATGCCTTTGCACAGTACTGCTTGTAGAGAATGTAAAGCATTCTCACCGTACAGCCTCCTGTATTACGCCAAATTCTTCATCTTGCCTCCTCATACTCAGCAGGCTGCTGTTCCACTGCTGCAGTAGCTGTTTCTGTGCCATCGCCAGAGATTCCATTTGCATTTCGGCCTGAACACACACACACACACACACACACACACACACATTAGTGGGGTGACTTTGGTATTTTGCGTTTGTTATTTTATGTGTGTGATTTTCTTTTGTGTGTGTTTTTTTTATCTGTGCCATTTGCCATTTTACTATCTCACTAATTCATCACTAACTAACTGATGAAACAACAAAAAATGTGTACAAAAAAGCATTACTGACCTCTCTGGTCAGGTACAAATAAACACTATGCAGTAAACACTTTATTTCTCTAGTGTGGAATTTATTTACAATTTTCTCTCATTTATACATTGTCAAAATTATACATGCAGTTTTTAAATATACATAGTGCTGAGACCTCAACTAATAGTTGCTTGAATGTCCCTTAGTAAGTTTCACCTCGATCAGATGATTTTTGTAGCTTCTGTCATAATTCTGCCTGGACATTTGACCACTCTTTGGCAAAATTGCTAGAGTTCATTTTGATGAGTTTGTTTCCTGACAGGGCCGCACGGTGGTCTAGTGGTTAGCATGTTGGCCACACAGTCACAGTCTGGAGATTGGGGAGACCTGGGGTCGATTCTCCCTTGGGCATGTCTGTGTGGAGTTTGCATGTTCTCCCCATGCGTGCGTGGGTGCGTACACTTCAAGTGTACGCACCCACGCGTACACATGGTCAAAATATGAAGTCATGGCAAGGGCGTTGTGATTAATTGAAAAATAACCGAAACCGACATTGCAAACCATGCAGGTTAGGTTAACTGGAGACTCTAATTTGCCCATAGGTAAGAATGTGAGTGTGAATGGTTGTCTATATATGGCTGGCGACCAGTCCTGGGTGTACCCAGCTGGTATAGTCTCCAGCATACCCCCGCGACTCTACTGAGGATGGATGGCCAAAAACATTGGTATCTTTGGCATGCCAGTATTTTTGACCATGTCTGTATACGCTTACACAAATTCCAGTAATAGTTAGCTATAAGTCGTCAACCACCCGTTATGTTGACTGCCTTATAAGCCGTATGTCAAGAATACGTCAGAATACTTTGTCATGGCCATTAGGTCATGAAACTTGGCTGGTATATTTCGCCATTATAGTAGTCTGTTCATTAAACTTTTGTCCAGAAGGCATCGGGCATGTCCATGTGGGCAGCTGCAGATTTCAGTCTAGTTTTCGGAACAGGGGCTTCTTTCTCAGTCAGCACCCTCTCAGTCTAAGGCAATGTACAAATGGCTTCAATGGTGTTTTAGCAGTTTCCTGTTTATGGCGGGCTTGAGCCTTGGTGGTTCCTGGATTGTTCCTGAATGTAACCCACCTGGTTCAGCCAGCCCCATACACCGCCGTGGGCTGGAACCCAGGACCTTCAGAATGAGGGTCATCATGGCTCTGAAGGTTCAGGGAGTGAGGTTTACTCACGTACACTCGCACAGCCACACCACCTGACATGCGTTGCATGACCATTGTAGCGAATTTCATTCTCATCTGAGGGTGACAGTATGGGTCTTCTTCCAGACCTTGGCAAAGTGGCAAATAACTTGCACTTTTGTACAATTGTTTGAACTGATCTTGAAATCTGCAGAAATGGCTCCAAAACGCTTTCCCAACTTGTATAAATCTACAATTCTCTTTGTGCTGTTCTGTTTATTGGTCGATGCCGTCAAACAAATCCTTTTATGCTGCCAAAGAGACACTGTAAGATTCAGTCATGATCACTATCAGTATGTTAATTGGGCTTGGTCTTGTCAATCAATCAATCAATCAATCAATCAATCAATCAATCAATCTATCTATCTATCTATCTACCTGTGTAGTCAAAAGATAACATGTAAAACTTCTGCCTTTAAGAAAGCCAACATACTATAAAGATAAGTGACTCTTGCAATGAGTGACATTCTATTTGGTCATGTCCCATTTCACAGAGACAAGATTTGTAGGTACAGTATGTTGTGCAGTCGATACCTCAGAAAGAGCCTCTTGTGTTGCATGTGTTGTCTCTGCCTGGGCGTTGGTCTGGGCTTCATATATGTCCATCTGTTGTGTTAGTTTGTCCAATTCTTTCGTAAGGCGTTCTACATACATATCCTGTTGGCATAGCAGGTTTTCCACAATGTTTAATCAATGATCATTGTGGATGGAGCAGATATTGTTAGTATACAGTCGAACCCTGGAACTGGACCCATTCGGTCGTTAAATGATTTTGAATTCAAGAGGGCCATTGGTAGTGTAGCGGTTCACATGGCTTATTTACAGTACCTGGAGCTGGCATCGGATAAATTCTCACTTAATGCCCCAGTTCCAAATACTTTGCAATCAGCTGGTGACCCATCCAAGGGTGCAGTCAGCCTCTTTGACTACCGTCATCCTGAACAGGATAAGTGGTATAGAAAATTCATACATGAATGGTTGAAAGAATCTAGATTGCAAACAAAAGCAGAATGCGATCGCATGAGACGAGACAAAATGAAGTGGGACTAGCTGATGTCACTCCCTCGTTTTAGTTTTTTTCTCGCTTTTGTGGGTACACTTTCACAAGAGTAGTGAAATAGACGATTGAACAGCCTCATTGGAATGGATTGTCTTTCGAGGGTCCTCTGTGTTGTATTTTAACCTGTGCACCTGCTTGTGTTTCTCATCTTCAGCCTGAGACTTCTTGGTTCCTACTTTGCGTGTAGCACTCTTAGTGGCTTTTACATTGGAATGCAGATCTTCAGTGGCTTCTTGTGTGAAGACGACATGCAACCACAGTTTTTCTAGCTCTGTCTGCAGCTTGGAGACTAAGCAGCAAAAAAGGCATAATTTAAAGAGCCAGTGATATACTGTAGATGGTAGATGTCCAATGCTGAAATATTGAATACTATGTGCTTGACAGTTGACTTCAGTAACCTTAACAGTCTTGTGTCAAAGCAATATAGTCATGGTAACTAAACTGTTTAGTATCCGACATTGGGATTAGAACCCTGCAGATTATATTGGATCCAATTTGATGCATATAGCCAAGGATAAAAGTAGCATCTGTGCCTGATTTTGAACCAGAAATATTATTTACACACAGCTAATGCTCATGTGGTCTTGGGTTTACGTTGATGCATAACAGTTTGATATAAAAATAGTACAAGAGATGGCACTCAATTTCAGCCTGTTAAAACACATTCCAGAGCAATGAGAGGGTCTCACCATTGGCCTTGGTCTTGGTACTCTGACTGGCAGTGCTGGAATGACAAGCCTTTATTGCCGCCAGTTGATCCTGAGCCTCCCTATGTTTGCTTTCAGCCAAGACCTTGGTCTTTTGTTGGTCCTCGAGCCTTATCTGGAGTGCTTTTAGTCTTTGTTGTTCCCTGTACAACCTCGTAAATATTTCGTCTGTTTCGTTTGATTCAGCCTTCTCATTCCCCGTCTGCAGAAGTAGTAGAGAGCAACATTTTTGGACTTTTCAACAAAAATTTAAATGTGTACATGAGAATCCAAACCCATTTCTGATGAAAGGATCCAGACCAAGTGGAAAACAAATAACATATGCCTGATCTTTTTCTTCTAAAATACTACTAATTCATTGTCAGAGATGATAGTGTAGTATGATGCTGCATATGTTACATATGTAACCATGAATAGGCGTTCATGGTAAAATGTATGTAGTCTACTTGACACTTTTTTGCGCTTAGTACAGGGCGTCAAACTTGTTTTCACCGCGGGCCACATCACAGTTATGGTTGCCCTCAGTGGGCCGCAGCTTTGCCTGAAATGTGTAACTGGACTGTTCAGGTTGTCTTAGAAGACGTTTCACCTCTCATCCAAGCAGGCTTCATCAGTTCATTCTAGAAGACGTTTCACCTCTCATCCAAGCAGGCTTCATCAGTTCATTCTCAAAGAGCAGGACAGCTCTGTTCTGAGGGGATGGTGCAAGATCCAAGCATTTATTCTCTCAGGATGAGGCATTCCCCAACCAAGACTGGTTCCACTCATTTGTGGCGCAAAATGGAAGTCATTAAGATGTAGTGGAGTGAGACCTTTGTTTGCCAACAACAGTCTTTTGGGAGGAATCAGAGTGATTCCACTTTAGCTCGCTCCCTCACATGCCAATTTGGAGAAGATAGTCACAAGACTGTCACATGACAACCATTGCAAAATGATTTGTATACGTCACTTCGGGACTTAATGAATTCAAGCCTGGCACAAAGCTGTGAAACGACCATTGTAGGACATTTAAAGTGTTGCTGACAGGCGTGTGGCCATGGCGTCGTATGAGTTATCACAAAAATGCCTCTCACGTCTTGTTGTAGTTGCACGGTCAGCCTCTCGAGTTCCGTAATGAGTTGATGCTTTAGTGCAGCTTGCTTCTTTGCAATCAAGGGCTGTCAAAAAAATCACATAAAAGTCTATAAATGTGCAGTAGCTTGCAAAAAACTATTAAATAGCTCAAGACTGGTCATCTGTTTTGTCTATTCTGAAAATAAATCTACATTGGAATGCAGGTTGAATAAATTCAGGTGCAACTGTGTCTATTTGTATCTGCACAAGTACTACACAGTTTGTCCTCACCCGATCACTGAAACAACAAATTGTTTTATTTACTACAACTAACAGTAATAACAAATACTGGAAAAAAAAATACGCACATGATCAGCATCAAGAACAACAAATTCTTCCTCCTCGTTCGAATCCATAACTGACTCCTCATCTTCTTTTTCCTCAACTAAGTTTGAAAGTGGGACTGGTGACAGTACTCGGGGAACGGTTTCCAGCTCTAAAACAGAAAATAAAATATGAGTATCTTGGAAAAATATCTGTGTTAAAAGATCATTGTTAAACAGACCAGTATGTATGGTTTCTGCAGCTTCCTCGTCAACACCAACGTTGTCAGCATGAGGCTGTGGGATCAAATCACCTGCAGGTTCTGATCCTGGCTTATCCTGTGAGAACAATCGCAAAGAAACGTCATGCAAACTGATCAACTTTAATGCATGCATTATCCTCCAAAATTAGTTCTGTTAAATGGCTGAAAAGTGTACTTTTTGTTGAGCTAGAAAATGCAATTTCTGTAGAAATTGTGTGTGAATGCTGAAGAGCTGAAGCTGAATTTAAATGCTTTACGGAAAATGAGGAATTGCCAGCTTTGCCTTCCCGAGCGCAGTCCTGACAGGACGACATGGCCAGTAATGGACGCAGTGGCGTTGGAACCTGTTCATCGGGCGCTCAGGATTCATGTGCAGCGACTTGGCCAGCAGGAGGAACAGCTCACAGCCCCAGAGTCATCCAAAGTGAACAAGAGGATTACAGTACTTCCATACGCCTTCAGCTCGGGGAAAGGGTCCTGACTGTCATGTCTGCGTATGCATCCAACGGTAGCTCAGAGTACCCAGCCTTTTTGGGGTCCGTCAGAGGGATGCTGAAGACCATCCCCACTGGTGACTCCATAGTTCTACTGGGAGACTTCTATGCCTATGTCTGAAATGACATAGGCAAGCGTGATGCGGAGGAACAGCCTCCCCGATCTGAATGGACGAGTTTCACCCAGAATTCGTCAAGGCTGTGGATGTTGTGGGACTGTTTTGGTTGACCCGTATCTTCAACATTATGTGGAAATCAGGAACAGTACCTCTGAATTGGCAGACCGAGGTGGTGGTCCCCTTGTTCAAGAAGGGTGGCTGCAGAGTATGTTCCAGCCACATGGAAATCACAGTCCTCAGCCTCCTTGGGAAAGTCTATTCCAGACTGCTGGAGAGAAGGGTACAACTGTTAAACGTCAGCTACAAGAGGTGCCAGATGCTTTTTGTCCTGGTCATGGAACACTGTCCGGTAAAACAGTTGCTGTCACGAGTGATGAGCCAGAAAGCAAACCTCTCGATTTGCCGGTTGATCGCCATTCCTACCCTCACCTATGGTCATGAGCTTTGGGTAGTGACCGAAAGAACTCAATTCACGCTAAGAGAGACGGTGAAGAGCTCGATCATCCAGGAGTAGCTCAGAGTACTGTAGAGCCGCTACTCCTTCATATAGAGAGGAGCCAGTTAAGGTAGCTTATGGGGCAGCTACTGGACGCCTTCCTGGTGAAGTGTTCTGGACTTGCTCAGCCAGTAGGCCTCGGGAAAGACCTAAGACACGCTGGAACGATTATGTTCTCGTAGCTTGCCTGGGAACACGTCGGTGTCCCCCCAACGGAACTGGAAGAGGTGGCGGGAGACGGGGAAGTCTGGGCTATTGAGAAGGTTTGAGTGAAACTGTGTCTATCTGCACCAGACAGTGTGTCCTAAGGCGTACATCACTGACAATGTACATTGTTTTATTTACCACTACCAACAGTTGGGACAGTACTGACGAAAAAACTACTCACATGTTCAGCATCTACAACAACAAGTTTTTCCTCCTCGTTCGGATCCATTACTGGCTCCTCATCTTCTTTTTTCTCAACTAAGTTTGGAAGTGGGTCTGGTGACAGTACTCCGGGAATGTTTTCCTGCTCTGAAACAGAAAATAAAATTTTAGTAGCTTGGATGAAATCTTTATTAAAAGGTCATTACTAATCAGACCAGTATGTATGGTTACTGCAGCATCCTCATCAGCACCAAGGTTGTCAGCTTGAGGCTGTGGGATCAAATCAGCTCCAGGTTCTGATCCCGGCTCATCCTGTGACAACAATCGCAAAGAAATGTCATTCAACTTTAATGCACGCATTAGCTTCCAAAAGTAGTTGTTTTCTGTAGAAATTCTGTAGAATGCGTGTCAACGCTGACGAGCTAAAGCTGAATTGAAATGCTTTCTTGAAAATGTGGAATTTCTGGGATGTGATTTTCATCTCTGCCTTCCTGAGCCCAGTCTTGGCAGAAGGAGCTGGACAGTAATGCACCTCGTGGAGGTGGAACCACTTCACGTGCTCAGGATTCAAGTCCAGCAGCTGCACCTGTACAGCGTGGTTGGGGTCATCCCCAGTGAACAAGAGGGTTACTTCCCTATGCCTTTGCACGCCTTCGGGTCAGCAAAAGGGCCCTGACTGTCATTTGTGTGTCCGCACCAAATGGTAGCTCAGAGTCACCATCCCCACTGGTGACTCTGTAGTTCTATAGTTCTGACCTCCCCAATCTAAACCCATGCTGTGTTATGTTACTGTATCTGTTCTAACCACAGCTTGTCCATAACAGACACATTATGTTTGAACATAAGGATGTCCATAAGAGCACCTGGCACCATGACACCCGAGGCTGCCAGTCTGTGATCAACTTGGCAGTCATATCATCAGACCTGTGGCCGCATGTTTTGAACGTAGTTGTAACGCATAGTTTTAACAAACACTGAAGGAAAAACTACAAACATGTTCAGCATCAAGAACGACAAATTCTTCCTCCTCGTTCGGATCCAACACTGGCTGCTCATCTTCTTCTTCCTCAGCTAAGTTTGGAAGCAGAACTGGTGACAGTACTTGGGGAATGCTTTCCTGCTCTGAAACAGAAAAGAACATTTTAGTAGCTTGGAAAAAATCTTGTATTAACTCCTTCAATAGCAAAGATGTATTTGTATGTTCTTTTTAAACCCGAACGCTCTCTCCCAAAACTTATTTATTCGTCTCTTACGTTTTTTTTTGTGCGAGAGGCAAAAAGAGGTGATGATGCAAGTGCACAACAAAAGAGGTGACTTTTCATGCAGTTTTAAGCCATAAAAACCAAACCAAACCACAAGGTGGCAGAAGTGCATTTGATAAGAGCTCGGCATGTCTTTTGCATGTCGACAGCAAGGAGAAAGTGAGAGTGCCTGGAGTGGAGCGTGCACAAGGTTACGCATTGCTGAGAAATTTTAAAGCATGCACACACACACACGTGCAAAGGTGTGCAAGCACACTGTTTAGTTCCAAATGTGAAAACTGTAAATACTTCATGGTGTTATAGTTGTAAATAGTTATTTGGATGTAAAACAACCCTTTTTTGTGTTGTTTATGTTGTGATGCAGGTATTTAGATATTTGACCTGTCACAAAAGCAAAAAAAGTGTCCCAAAGTGAAAGATATATTTGAACTGTATCTTTTCACAAAAAGCTGTTTTTCTCCCTTTTCTAGTCGGCAACTGATATTTTGCTGAAACTTACCCATGTAAGTTACTACTGCTGATTACTAAAGAACAGAAAAAAGTAGAGGCAATCGAATCTTTCCTTTGGTAGGTTCCATGTTTATAAAGCCATCGAACACAATATTCTGTGTGCCTTGAAAAGTCAGTCAAAATCGTCTAAAAAGGCCGGTAATGAAGTGGTTGAATTTTGAAAAATGGCTGCCGTCTCACCTATTTCTCCTAAAGCATTTTAGGAGAAATAACTGTGAAACATTTTGAGACAAAATAGAAAGTAAAATGAGCCTGAGATGAGAATGTCAAAATTGTCTTCTGAGCTGTAGAAGCGCAAGCTTTAGCAATAAAGTTTTCCTGTGGGCGGATGTCTCACCTTATTTCTCCTAAGGCATTTTTAGCAGCAATAACTGAGGAACATTTTTAGACAAAAGAGAAACTAAAATGACCCTCAGCTAGAGCTGTAGAAGAGAAAGCTTTGAGGAATAAACTCTTCCTCTGGGTGGGATTGAATGAGTTAAAGGGTAATTATGAAACAGACCGGTATGTGTGCTTATTGCAGCTTCCTCGTCAGCCTCAAGGTCGTCAGCATGAGGCTGTGGGATCAAATCCCCTGCAGGTTCTGATCCCGGCTCATCCTGTGAGAACAATAGCAAAGAAACGTCATGTAAACTCATCACTTCAATGCACTCATTAGCTTCCAAAAGTAGTTTTAGGACTCTAAAGGCCATTTCTGTAGAAATCATGTGTGAAAGCTGACGAGCTGAAGCTGAATTTTTGGGACGTGGAAAATGATTAACCTGAATATTTTGATGTTGTAATGGTTTGAATTGTTTGAGAAATGTGAGACGTTCACTCAATTCATGGGAATTTTTGGCCAGGAAATGTGGAATGTGGACTGCTAGGAAACTTGGAATTTTAGAATATGGAAAATAAATACGTCCTGAATATGCTGAATCTTATGGCGTTGGTGTCAAGTCTGATGGTCTTGTCCCCGGTGTTCCTCATTGGCACTCATTACTTGCCCCCCCCCCGTAGCTTCTCAGTCTGTTGCCAGCAGGGGTGTCTTGGAATAGTCGACTATTCCATGATTCAACTCGTAGGAGTCTGATTCAACTATCAATCTCGCCGTCAAATCATCAAGCGTGATCAAGCGTGTACCGTTATGACTACATGGGGGTGGCCATGGCTGCTGCTGAGCACACATTTTTACAAAGAATGCTTTTGTTTTGTTATAAATACCAAACTCATTTGTGTTAATAATTAAAAAATTAGGTGTGTTTAACAGAAGATCTGCACAATCCAAAGGAGCAGAGGTGAGCGCTAGCTTTGAATGCTAGGAAGGACTAATTGGTGCATAATGGCTACTAAAAACCATCCAAATTGTGGAAGTATTTAGTATTTGTGTCAGCAGCTTCTTACGTATGACAGGACACAACCAGCGTATCATTTCAAACAGGTAAGGCCGTTATGCCAACTTCATTTTACATCCCCACAGTGAATTTTAATGCAAGAAATGAGGCCGTTAACAGAGTTTTGGCAAGTTGTTGTTTTTCAATACATGTTGTTCCTTTTCTATGTGCAGTTTTCTGATGTGTGCTGATCACGACTGTGTTTGGGTTTTGTTTGTCTTGCTTTCTGTGTCCCCGAAATAAATGAAGGTACCGCTGTTGCGGCCCTACCACGGATTTTTTTTTTATCTGAGTGTTTTAGCTTGTTTCTTTGAGGTGGAAAAAGTCACAAATGAGTTTTTTTTTATTTGTCGGGATTGCCATTAAAAAAAACAAAACAACAACAGTCCTAGTTGACTGCGGACAAAATCCAATGAATCAGATTCGACAATGAAAATCCTTAGTCGAAGGCAGCCCAAGTTGCCAGTTTGTCATATTTCATGTCTTGTTCTAGTGTTCCTGTTTCTTGCCTCTAGTTTACCGAACCCCACCTGCTCTTTGACCTTGTCAGCTGCCTGTCTGTGGATTCCTCTGCTTTGTTGTACCGACGTCCTGTGGTTTTTTGGATCAAACATACATGTGATTTGTTTGCCAACTCTGCCTTTGAGACCTTGTTCCTGAGCGCAGCCTTGATAATTGGAATGCTTCGATTTATCGAGAATTGTGGAAGTAGGAACATTTTTTAAGATCAAGGGAATTTGTGTTTCTGAAAAGTTGGAATTTTGGAAAAATTGGAAATTTGGTGGATGTTGAAAATAGCTCTGTTGCAAATCCTTAATGAGCTGAACATTTTTATGTTGGAATGTTTTAAATTGGTTAAGAAATGTGGAAAAAGTAGTTGTTCAAAAAAAGGGGCAGAAAAAAAATAAGGTCGTTAAAAGAATGCTCTTGAGCATTCCCACAATTCACAGTCAAGACATGTCATGGCATAGCAACACACTATATAAAGGTAGATAACAGCCCTCCAGTTGTTAATAAAACAAACACAAAACAACTCATTTACCTGTAGTGAAAGGGGCACATTCTCCCCAAGGTCCGCTGCCGCTTCGTCATTTTTATCCTGCTGCTGTTCAGTTATTTCCTTTTCTGCCTCCACTTCCTCCTCCCCACCTTTGAACTGGTCATCTTTCTCCATTGGGACTGAACAGAAGGTATGAATTCCAAACAATCAAATGACGTTGTTATGATGTCATGTAATCTGTGACAACAACAAGCTCGTGCCCAAAAGAGAATGACAGTTTCTCTGTTAGGGGCGTCACGGTCCATATCTTCGTAATCAGGTTTTTCGGTGCGGAAGATTCGGTCCAGTACAAGAAATGCGCTGCTCATCATGCATGGACAAATTCAGTGGAGCCTATTATTAGTATGAACTTCGCCCTTTGCTCTTTTTTTCCCCATTTTTGCCTTTCTTTTTTTTATTTTCCAAATATTTAAACTTTCTTTTTAAATAATTTTTGATCTTTGTTCTTCCCTTAATACTATATACTCCCATAATATTTTTACTTTATTCCCGTATTATAACTTTTTCCCCAACATAATTTTCCACAAATTACAATTTTTCATTTTCTTTCTTATAACATTAGGGCTTTAAAAATATAACAATTTTTTTTATATGTATCAACTCTATGCTACTAAAATGACATTATTTTTTATAAGTTTATTGTCTTAAAATTGCAACTTTTTTTCTTGTTGGAGTATAACTTTATTCTTGTAAAATTACAGCTCTTTTTTCCTTTTTTTGTTTTTTTTTTAATTTTTCCCACTATTTCAACTTTCTTCTTGTACATTTGTTTTCTCGTAATATTTTGACTTTATTCCTACACTTTTTTAAACTTTTTCTACAACCTAATTTTCCAAAAATTCCAAAAATCACTTTGTTTTGTTTGTTTTTGTTTCTTGAATATTTCAACTTTATGCTATTAAAATGACCCTATTTTTTTTGTCCTAATATAACATTATTCTTGTAAAATGTAAACTTTTTCTTACTAGATTAACATTTTTTTTCTTAATATTTTGACTTTATTCTTGTAAAATTACAGCAAAATTTTTCATTTTTGCTGTTGCTGTGGGGTTTTTTTTTGGTTTTCTTGTTAAATTATATTGTTAGAATGTGCCACGGGCAAATAACCAAACCGCTGCGGGCTGAAAGTGGCCCCCGGTAGACATTACATATACACCCCAATATAGAGAGTATATATCCAAATTATCTCCTGACTGTGTGGCCGACATGCTAACCACTAATCCACCGTTCAGCCCCTTTCAGTAAATATGACCTCCGTATGCTGCACATTCAACAAGTGACCATTTTTGGTTTTTAACCAGTGAAATGCTTTGGAACTCTGTTGTGCATACGTCTGTGTAGGCTCTCAGTCGTACAGGAGTTGTCCAACGAGGGAAAGGCTTCTTGAGACGTCATCTGTACTTCTGTGAAGAAGGTGTCGGACATTTCGCTCCTCATCCGAAGAGCTTCGTCAGCGAACTAACAAGTGCTGGTAGCCTAGGCCTTAAATACAGTAAGAGTGGGCGGAATTGGTGTGCCAACACCCTCCTCCTATTGGTTCCTTACACTAAGACTGGGAGGAGTTGTGGTCTAATCCTCTCCTTCCATTAGCACCTCCGATCAAAGGGAAGTGTAGCTCCCTGTATTTGGGTATGAACGACTCTGATACTGGCTTGTTAGCATCTATTGTTCTTCACAGAAGTACAGATGACGTCTCAAGAAGCCTTTCTGTTGTGCATAATAATGTGGAACAATGCATTTTAAGTTTTTATTTTTGAAAAAAATACTGTTATCATTGGAAGGTTTGTTCAATAACATTCAAACTGCACTCTAAATGTCGGTGACGTGAAAATGATGATGACTGTTTCATAAAAGAATTTAACAGGCATGATCAAATTTAAGACAGTATAACATAAAAACGGATCGTTTCAGTGCTTACCCTGTGTTCTCTGGTGGTTCACTTTAAATGTTCCTATTTGGAACCACTTCTAAACTACGGTGAACTACCAAGTGACATAGTACATAATGTCACATTTGAAAGAGCGACATCATAAAGAAAAGTACAACACTCTTTACAGCATTCATGACTGTGACATTTTGGAGTCGTCACGAATCAAACTGGGCACGATCAAAAAACAAGTGTGAAAGAACAATGCTGCACAAAAAATCTTTCATTTGACATTCATGCTATTAGCCACAGCACAAAAATTCCCACATCTTTTTCTTCCAGAATGCAAAATGCCTTTGATCTAAAGAGCTCTAGCTACTTCCACATTTCTCAACCGATTCAGACTGTTCCACCATCAAAGCATTCAACTAATTAAGGATATTCATGCCATTTTCCACATACCAAAATGCCCACTTTTCTTGACATTTCCATTTTTCGGAATGCAAAATGCCTTTGATCTAACGATTTCTAAGTACTTCCACTTTTCTCAACTGGATTCAGTCAAAATTCTCAACTCATTCGGGACATTTAGCCTTACTGATTTCATTGCGCTATCATGCTAGGTATCTTGCTAATGTTAGCATGTTAGCATTACTAGCATTTTAACATTAGCATGTTAGCATTATTAGCATTTTAACATTAGCATAACAGCATTTTTAGCCATTTTCATTGGTAGACACTTATATAAAGAGTTAGCACTACCATGCTAGGTGTTAGCATGTTAACATTAGCATAGTATCATTTTTAGCCTTTTTCATAGTTAGACACACATATAAACACTTAAGCTGCACAACACAGCACGATTATCCTACGTGTTAGCATGGTAGCGTTAGCATGTTAGTATTGCTAGCATGCTAACATTAGCATTGTGCCATTTTTAACTATTTTTATAGCTAAACAATTATATAAACACCACTATTATACTAGGTCTTAGCATGCTAACATTAGTATGTTAGCACTGATAGCATGCCAACATTAGCAGTCGAAATATGTAGATAAACTAAATGTAGGAGTAATACTATTTATGGTGTAAACTACAATATGGGGGGACTCCAGTGCTTGGCGGACGTCTGCGCTGAGTTCTTTTCTAGCTTGTCATGTGTGCCAAAATCAATACAAATGGTTTCATTTCTAACCAAAGTCTTTCTACAAATGACAAATAGAATGTTGAAATATCGTTTGGTGAGTACGAAGAGTAGCTCATTGCTCCTGTGTGGTGAAGACGTGCAGGTGGGAAGCTTTGTCCCGTTCATAAAAGCAGAAGCATCGATCAGCTGACCTGCTTTCAACCCAACTCGGAAACAATCAATACACGCTGCTAATGATCTCATTCAGCTGTAGTGATACTAACAAGACTGGACGTCTCCTATTATTACCTCATTTAATGGCTTTTGTCTGAATGTGGGCATACCTGATTTTAATTTGTAGAATTATGTCATGCCTTTAAAGAAAGGAGAGCAATAATGAAGAAATTAATGGCAGACCAGACTTCCAACTTGCACAGTTCAGAGGTCAAACTTGGAAATTAATAATTCCACTGAAATAATAACTGGGAAGTTGGACCAATTACCACACTGTCTTTCTAGCAGCTGTGAAATGACGTATGATGAGAGGGGCTGATTGGACAGAAAGATCTATGAGGGGGGTTTTCAAAGTCTAACATCGTGAACCACCCCTTATCTAAAGCAGTGCTTCTCAACCGGTAGGTCGGGACCCAAAAGTGGGTCGTGGATCCCTTCTGGGTGGGTCGCATTGGTGTTTCGATGATAGGCCCACTGGCACCTCCCCCTTGACTATTAAGACGCTTTGTGTCTTATTCAGCTTGATTTTCATCCGGGCCCATCTGATGCTCACCTGCAGCTGCAGCTGCACCTGCAGCCGGGTGCATGCTGCAGTAGTGGTCAGCATGGTCATGTCATCCATGAATGCTCCGATGGGTGGAAGACGGGTTCCGTTTTTTGCTCGCTCACCTCCCACCACCCATCTAGAGGCCCTGATGATGATTTCCATGTCCTTTGTGGATGCCAGGGGTGAGACTGTGCAGCCTGCCATGATGCCTACTTCTAGACGCTGCCATGATGTTGTGTAGTCGGCTGTTGTAAAGCACAGTTGCAGGTCTTCAAAGTAGGCTTTCATGTGGAAGAAGTTGAAGGATTCCCAGAGGAGGTTGTGGGGAACAGATCAAAAGACATTAGCCAACTAGAGGAAGGTTACATGGAGGTCTCTTTTGTCCTTCTTAGCAGTTTGGATCTGGTGCCAGATCATACTGGTACACTCTCAGCAACCAGAGAACCCTGGGATGTCGGCCCTCTGTATAGGTGTATCAATGTACTTGTTCTTCTCCAGATAGATGGACAGTCTCTGTGCTATCACGCTGAAAAAGATTTTCCCTTCAACGTTGAGAAAGCAGATTGGCCGTAATTGACTAATATCTGCTGCATCCTTCTCTTTGGGAATTAGCATGCCTCCAGCCCTTCGCCACACCTTGGGTATTATTCCCTTTTGCCATACTACCCTCATGAGCCTCCACAGATAGCGTAGAACATCTGGTGCGTTCTTATGAAGCTTACTCCATTTGGTCCAGGGACTGATGCCCATCTTGCAGGCCGTACTACTATCTACTTCCTTCCATTTTGGATGGCCAGTCTCCAGATGGAATTCGGGAGGTTGAACAGGTGGGATATTATGTGGGATGACTAGTGGTTCGTGCCTTTTCATGTCATGGTGGGGCTTTTCCAAATGTTCTTCCAGTTCTTGCTTTGGAGTTTTGAGGGTTCCGTTATTTTCCTTAGCAAAGAAATCCTTTACAAACTTGAAAGGGTTTTTATAGAACCATGTTCTTGCGTGTTCCTTCCTCTTTCGCAGTTTCCTGACGTTCTCTGCTCTTTGTAAGGTCGCCAGCCGAGATTTGATGTCTCCCTGGAGTGGTGAGAGCCCATCTCTGGCTGCATCAAAAGCCTTCTTCCACTGCTTTCTCAGCTGCCTTCTCACTCTGATCAGTCTTTCGATGTCTTGCTGTCTCCTGGATTTGACTGGTGTCGGTGTTACTTAATTGCTCTTCCCTATGTTCACTCCAAAGTGTCCTTCTCCATACCTCGTATATTATGTCTCCCATCTTGCCCAACTTTTTCTCTGCTGTGCCCCCTTGTTGTTCCAGGATTTTTGTCAGATCATTGTTGATGGTTTCCCACTCACTCTTCTAGAAAATAACGCATTCAAAAGGCATAAGACAGTCAAAAATGATCATTTTAACTAGCAATCCATTAACCGCCCAATCCACAACTGCAAACTCTGCCAGGTTACACATCTGGCGGATTGTGATGTTTTTAAATACTGCAGCTTTTGCCCGAATGTTGAGAGGATGACGAAGAGGTGGTTGATCAACATCTAATGAAATGTACAACCACAACAAAACAACTGTAGTCGAATAGTCTCAGCTGTCTCCCCCTCTCATTTTCCTGGATCATCCAATCAGAAGTCAGGATACATCCACGGTCGGGAAATTTCAAGCAGGAATGAACAGACACAAACACAAATATTTTCAAAAATGCACATTTTCCCCACTCTGATGTAAAAAAGAATAATAATAATTGGTTCCAGACCCGACCGCAATAAGTGGATTTCCACAAAGTAGGATTCAATATTAAAAAACTGAATATTTTTGTAGCTACAGCATCCAAAACCTGTTGATGGCTTTCTAAATAAGGGAACGTTTTTAGAGACCTGTAGACATGAAATAACACCCAATAGTCACTTTTACACTCCTGTTATTCTTTGTTTACACCACATTACTCAACTGTAATGCGCAGCCTACGAGATCACTGGAGGGACATAACATAGCAACGAGCGAGCTAACTAGTTAGCCTCCAATTTACTTATTCTAAAGTTAAGAAAGTGTTGCAAACGGAGTGGGGAGGAAGAACAAAGGAGCCAGAAACTTACCACTTCCACATGGAATGAGAGGATAACCTTTTTTTCATATCAGCCTTGGCATTTGGGCTCGGCTCTGCTGGCTTAGTAGCCAGTCTCCATGCGATGTGAAAGGTAATGTAATCTAACGTCATGTCTCATAACACTACTGATGCCCAGTGACCAGAGTATGACATGTGACTTGTCTTTCAATATTGACAAAACAGCCATAATTTATTAATTTATTACTTTTGGAAAAACCTCGATATAGTGAGGGAGTGATACTCGAACCGCTATAACTCGAGGGACGGCTATTTTTTCTTTAATATTTTACATTTTGTAATCCCGTGTAGATATGCTCAGACATTTAACGTGGCCCACGAGTATGCGGCCTTCGATGGAAAAAGTTTGGACACCCCTCTACTACACCAATGAGTATAAAGAATCAGCATGTGCTTTCAGCCAGCTACCCCCTCCATGTTTTATTGTCGAAATAAACACACACGCACATCTGTAGCCCTCCCCTGTGTCCTCCATCCTTCCTCTCTTCCTCTCTCCTCCCTCCAGGATGCAGGTCAAAACAAGCAGCCTGGAGTGGCTGTCAGTGGGAATCAAATGCTGGCAGACAATTTGATTTCTTTGTCTCCAAGACCTGCTTCTCCTACACACACACACACACACACACACACAGGCAGCACTGTGTAGCAACCAACAACGTCCAAGGTAAAGGTAAAATTGCCTCACAGAAAAAAAAAATGTTGCAGGAAGTGCTGGAATTCTTACTTTACTTAAGTAAAAAAGTAAAAGTACAAATAACCGGCAAAGTGAAACTACTACGTCAATAACCGTACTCAAGTAAAGGTAAGTGAATACTTGTGTTTATCTGTACTTAAAGTACTAAAAGTTCAAGTACTTGTCTACAGTGTCTATATTTTAATGCATATACAGTGGAACCTTGGTGAGCGTCACTCATTTGCTCCAGAAGGTCCGACTCTATTAGATTTCTCATAAGAAATCAGGTAAATCCAATGAATCTCTTCCAGAAAGCCAAAAATGTTAACAAAAACACGTTTTTATAGTTTTGCAATTATAGTTTTACATGCAGAAAACAACTGGAAATGCATTTAAATACATACAGTATATATGATGAAGGAAAGGGAGAAATGAAGATTGAAGGTTACTTTTACCTTCTTTGAAGACGTGATTCTTGATGTGACTGTCCCCAAAGTGCGGCCTGAGGGGCATTTGCGGCCCACAGCTGTTTTTTTTATTGGCCTGCAGCACATTCTAAATTTACCAAGAAAAAAAACCCCGGAAAAATCTGCAGTAATTTTAGAAGAATAATGTAAAAAATATTAAAAGGTCACTGACTGATTTTTCAGTTTTGCTTAAATACAGTATGTTCTACATTGATCTATATTGATTGTTCTATATGAAATTATGTTCAACATTGTTCGTTTTTTTCAAAGCAAACATTAAATTAGTAAAAATTACATTTTTGTATGTCCCAAGCCTCCATTTTGGTCAGAGCTCGTAAGAAGGTGACGTTTCCCAAGTGACGTCAGCACAGTTGAACATCAGTAAAGTAAGTAAACAAAAACATGAGAGAATGGACGGGACGGAAGATGTTCACAGTGATTATAGCAAAGATTTCAGCGATGTGTCAGTAGTTTTTGAGGAGGAAGAAACATCTGGAGATGAAAGATAGAACTTGCTGAACATGGAATCAAGTATTTATTGGAACCACCGACGATGGTACTTTATGTCTGATGCTGAGGTGGCAAAGACATGGAGGTGAAGATTGGTCTGCTTCAAATACAAAACGGTAAGTAAATTACCTTGGAGTTGCTTATCCTTCAATTATTGTTTTAAATTGGCTTCTTAATGAGAGTAAGGGGCTCTTTGGAGCCTTTTTTATTGTTTGTTTGTTTGTCTGCACCCCACCACCACCGTCAACATATCGTTGTAAAGTAAGTTTTATAACCTGCGTTGAATGCTTGTCGCTATAGTGTTTACAATACTGTATAATAATATATATATGTAAATAAGACATGACTTACTGTGTTCTGTAGAAACTTTTGACACCATTCACCTCCTTCAGTCCTGTTGCTGTTACGTTCTGTGTCTTGTCGCTCTGCTGCCACCTGTCGGCCTTCTGGTTGCAATGCACTCCGTCCGTCCTAGGTATGGGCCAGTCGATAACCTTGGCCAAAAATATCACGGTTTGACTGTATTATAATTACAGCTCTAAAATGTGTTATTTTGAAATATCTTTATTGAAAAGAGAAAAAAAAGTCAATCAAAAGGGTCATTTTAAAGGATATAACAGAATACGATGAAAGTGCAACACATGTCTTTAAAATAAATATCAAAATATAACGGAATTCTTTCAAAATAAATAATAAATTACAAAACTAATGTGGCTAGTCCTGCAACTCAAGTCACAACACAATAGGGTCGTACATTATAGCAATCTAATTTATCTTATTTATTATGTATTGTGTAAAACTAAGACATGAATAACAAATTAAAAGCACAAAATGAGTGCCGACCCACCATCCACCAGTTCAAGTTCCAGCCAAGTTTTTCCAGAGAGATGATTACATCGCTGTTTGACGTGTGTGGTAAATGGCAGTGCGCTAGCATGAATTAACTTGAGACAAATCTGCACTTTAGCACTCAATAAGTCATCAAAACTTACCTTTATGCATTCCCACATAGTATCAGCCTTTGAGACCAAATATGAGGTGAAAGAAAAATGGTAAAAATAAAGTAGTAGTCTATCTGTGCAGCATGAGATAAAGTTAGCACACGCACAATGGACATGTGTCAAGTGAGACGGATGTAACAGAGAGAATCCGGCCACTTTTCAAAATAAAACATAAAAAAATGAAATAATGGAAATTATTTTTTCTTTCTGTGCGGCCCGGTACCAAATGGCCCGGTACCAACCCCCAGCCTGGGGGTTGGGGATCTATACCACTACCGCTCCTGTCTCCTTCTCAGTCACATCTCCACATTTGATGACCCTCGACATGAGTGATATGCCGACCCACGGTGACGACAGTGCGGCCATACCGGCGCCGCTCAATGCTAACGCCAGTGGTTTCAACACATCGAAGCCCAGTGCAGGACGTGACAAAGGATTCTGTCGTAGTGGCCGCGCTGTACTTCCACTTTCTCTCATGTCGTAGAAATGGTATGACGCGACATTTTAGTGCTTTTGAAACCGTGACTTTTTCATACCGTGGTGTTCCTTTAAACCGGTAACCAGCCCATGCCTAAACGTGGCCCGTGCATCCTTTCATTTTTCACTCAGTGACCCACGCTGGAGAACGTTTGGACACCCCTGTATTAGTGTATTATCTTGGAGAAAAGCAAACCTGTGGCTTAAAAATCTGACCTCATATATCACCATGTTGCTGTGGCATCTGTAGTTTCACACTATCAAGTACGTAGAAATCGCACATGCACAGTGCAAATTACAGTAAGAAACGTAATATGTGCTGTATTCATAGTATGTATTTGAAGCTGTGTCTATCTACTCCCCAGGATAAAAACACAGAAAGACATACAGGCTGCACCCAAAGGCAACAATCCGGTGTTTACACGTTGGCTTCAGCAGCAGTTTGTCGTTGAAGTTTCCCGCTCAGTTTGTCCGCGCTGTGGGGAGACAGAAATAAAAAAGCTGGAGGAAAAAAAAAAAAAACACAGAAAAATGTGTTGTTCAGGAAGATGCCTGTGAATATTCTCATTCATCCAGGGCGTTGAATCGATCGCAACTGGACGCTTTGCTTTGCATTCTCAACACATTATCTTGTACACCTGCTTTCCCACATGTGGGTTGCCAGATTGGGGAGAGCAGCCTGAAGAAGGTTTGAGGCTCTTGGCTCTGTACCGCTGCCACGCTGGGCCTACTTATTATCTCCACATGACATCAGCCTGAGGAGATGCCTTTTTGGCCACAGGGACAGAGGAAGCGAGCGAGAGATGTGTGCGTTTGTGTGTGTACGTGAGCACGCACGTATGGCTGTGCATGCTGTTCAGGTCTATTTATTACCTCCCCCACTTACAAACCACGTCACTCACTGACCCGTAATTTTACATGGCTTAAAATAGCACCATTTGTTTGTGCAAATAATATGAACGTTTACACAACACACGCAAATGGGACTATTTTGGATTAATTTGATGCAAATGGGGGACTGTGTGAACTTTGACCTGTGAAATAATAATAATATTCAAAAACAAAAGCAGCACAAACGGTCATTTTATTTGCACACAACAGCACAAATGCAGGACAAACAAACGGGACTGTTTTGGTTTAATTTGGAGCAAATGTAATAAGTGTAGTAACTAAAAAACTAACCCAGCAAAATCTGTATTATTTTATTGCACAAACGAAGAGGGACAAAAATTTGACTATTTTGGTTTCATTCTGAGCATGTCGGAGATGGGGACTGATTATGTAATAACCCGATACGTAAATCTTGAATAACTCAGAAAGTACAACAGCACATACAGTGACAGTTCCCCCCTCACGGCGCACCGACTGCTGTGTCATTGTGCGGGGAGCTCGCACGGGAAGTGCTGCTCTCCCTGCTGGTTGTTTATACTAGGGAGCGTCAATAAATTACAAATGTGTTGAAGAGGAAAAAAGTAATATATTCTAAATCACACCACAAATTGATCAATAAACATGTCAAATGATTAGTCCTACCCTCAAAGTATTTTGCACACCCATTTTTTCCAATGTTATCTTTCATTGGATGGACTTTTATTGGATCTTTTATTGGATTATGGACCTGACTCACAGAGGTTTGTTCCAAAAGCTCAACAATATTGTTGGTCATGCTGTGTAATAAAAAAGTACATTAGGCAATACTTTGGTTGCATTGTTTTTAATGCTTTGAAGAGCTATTTTCATAACCATATTCAATTCCACAAATTCATGTTTGTAAGAAAAGCTTATTATTTATTTTTTTTTAAATCGGAAGACAAAAATTGTGGATTGGGACATCCCTAGTACTTGTTTATTTTTGATTTACCAACCAAACACACACCAGAGGCTGTAACAAACAAACGCATGAGTGCAGTGAGTTCGAGCCAAAACAAGCAGGTTGATGGAGAGTGAATATTTATGAATATTTCACCGGTGCACTTGTGCAACAAGCACACACAGCCTGAGTGGAAAGTAGTTGCATAATCGCACTTTCAGTGTCTTAGCACAAGGTTCCATTGTGACTTTTACACAGCAAATAAACACTGTGTGTGTCCATGGTATGGATTTGTGTCAGAGCATCTATGAATCTTTGCCAGTGTCCACGGAACAAGCAGACCTGCATTTCCTCCTCTGTATTCATTAGCCCCCTGCTTGTTTCTCGTGGGATGGAGGATTAGCCCAAGAGGGGAAATGAATGCTTTCTGGGTAGTTGGCGTTCTCTCCAGCAGGAGGTCCATTGTTCGGTTTGATGAGACATTTGATCTAGCATGAAGTGGCACACGTGAAGCAGGGCTGGAGGACCTCCATCTTGTAGCTGCTGTTTCCGTATAAGAGTGTTTGTGAGATTTCACTGGGAGCGTTTACAGCATGAGCTCTGGTTCTGATCCAATGTTCATGCAATCAATGGCATCGAACAGGAATGCAAATAGGTTTCCATAAAACATGGGCCGCTTCTTGCATTATTCCTCCTCATTACTCGATACTACAACATCCCGTTTTTTTCTCCAACACCACCAATCAACTTTTTGCCAGTGAAGCCCATCAAGGGCATTTAAGTCACTGATAATTACTTCCTGTCCCCACTGAGAGGAGGAAGCTTTGCTGTGGCGCAAATCCTCTCAGCCGAAAACCAAATCAGCCTGCAGCCCGCAGCAATCCAGGGACCACTCTGTGTTCACACTGGAAGATGATCCCGTAAATCTGTGGTCTCCGGGGGCTTTTTGAGTGCTACTCCAGGGAGTGGGGGGAAGGGGTTTGGAAGGACGTGACGACGGCATTGAGGGATTGGCGGAAAGGCGTTAATGTCCCCAAATTGGAGCCCAAATGTTATATTAGTATTGGTTCTACAGCCCTAAAAGGCACGAAGCCATTAAGTCAACACAAGAGATTACCTGTCTGCTTTGACAGATTCACCCACAAAAAAAAGAAAAACATCGCAAAATTAGACTTGAGGCGAGGAATATGCTTGTTGGCTATCGTTATTATCTTGATAGAATGTGCTCAAAATGGTTCAAAAGTACTGATCCACACACTGAAGTCTATTCAGGTTTTATTTAAAAAAACACATATTATACTTTCCTTGGCAGATGATGATGTAGCTGTGGCAGCTTTAGCCTTGAATTTGCTGCTGCACGCCCACTCTGTAAATAAGGGGAAAGCAAATCTATTATTATGACTACCCTTATTATTATATGATGATTATTATTACCATCTTCCAGACACACACACTAACGTTGCTCCTGTAAAAACAAAACATGTTGCAGTGTTGCCACTCGGATTTGTTTTTTAACTTGGAATGTTTTTATTCTCAAAATGAACCGGATCTATGTCAGACTTTTTGTCGCACTCGATGCATCTGCCCGAATTCGGAAGCGGCATCGGCAATAATGAAGTAGCAGCTATCGTACACAGCAGAAAACCCACAAACAATAACACATTTTGTATCAAGTATCCATGTCGTGTACACACACTACTCACTGTCAAGTTACACTTATGTTACATGTCTCATGAACTTGAGCGTGTTATATATTGGCTGTAATTATGTTTGACGTTGTTTGATTTTTGAAAGCAAACGTTAAATTTGCCAAAAATTCCATTTATAGTTGACGGCACCACCCATGATAAGCGCGCTCTCCGGAAGTGATGTCATCGGGGTGGCATCTCTCAGCTAAAGCAGAGTAAGCAAACGCTTGTCAAGGTAGTTTGTCAACTTGGTTCAGCCTAGTTTTCATCAAAATAGTAGTCATGCCCAAATGTCGCGTTGCTGCTGGATGTTTATAGTATCCGAGTGATACTGTAAATACTGATACTGTTTTTTTCTTGCTCATTTTGCATCCCATGCCTCAGACACACACAGCTGAGCTGACCAGAATAGACAGAATGTTAACAAGCCCATTCAGAAACATCCACAGGGGGCTGCAGTCTTTATTTTCTAATGGGTTATCTTTGAAACAGTCAGCATATGAAAGTATGCCCTGGATATCCTCATATCATCATACAGTATCTGTTTATTTTACACTATGGCCTATGATTATGAATATTTGGATTCAATAATTCAATAATATTAACCTATTCATGTTTTCATGCATGGGGTTTTATGTCACCCCTATTTGTATGCTTAGGCGTGTTATACTCAGAGGCGTCCAAAGGCCCGCGGCACATTGTACAAATATAATAAAAACATTTTTAAAATTTTTTTTCAAAAAAACAACAGCAAAAATGGAAAACTCAGCAGTAATTTTACAAGAATAAAGTCAAAATATTAAGAGCAAAAAGTTGTAATCTAACAAGAAAAAGTCGTAATTTTACGAGAATAACGTTGTAATGTTATGAGGAAACAAAATGTCATTATACTAGCATGAAGTTGAAATATTAAAGAAAGACGTTATTTATAAAAGTCATAATATTATGAAAAACAAAGAAAACAACAAATAAACTCAAATAAATTAGGTTGTGTTACAAGAATAAAGTCGTACGTACGAGAAGAAAATGTACAAGAAAAAAGTTAACTTGGAATGTTTTTATTCTCAAAATGAACCGGATCTATGTCAGACTTTTTGTCGCACTCGATGCATCTGCCCGAATTCGGAAGCGGCATCGGCAATAATGAAGTAGCAGCTATCGTACACAGCAGAAAACCCACAAACAATAACACATTTTGTATCAAGTATCCATGTCGTGTACACACACTACTCACTGTCAAGTTACACTTATGTTACATGTCTCATGAACTTGAGCGTGTTATATATTGGCTGTAATTATGTTTGACGTTGTTTGATTTTTGAAAGCAAACGTTAAATTTGCCAAAAATTCCATTTATAGTTGACGGCACCACCCATGATAAGCGCGCTCTCCGGAAGTGATGTCATCGGGGTGGCATCTCTCAGCTAAAGCAGAGTAAGCAAACGCTTGTCAAGGTAGTTTGTCAACTTGGTTCAGCCTAGTTTTCATCAAAATAGTAGTCATGCCCAAATGTCGCGTTGCTGCTGGATGTTTATAGTATCCGAGTGATACTGTAAGTTTGTTTTCTTTTCCAACAGAGGAAGGTTTAACACAAAAATGGACGAAGCAAGTGCAGAGAACACACGGATGCGCACTTGGAGTTCTGTTCTTTGCTGTGATCATTTTCACTGACGACTGCGATGAAGGAACACCTTTACAACAAGCATTTGGCGTGAAAGTACGGTACACTGCAGATGCATTTTGAAAAAGGATGCTATTCCCCCGGTTCAAAGGAAAAAAATACAAGAAGAAAGACGTCAAAGTTGCCACAGAACAGAGTAAGTATTTCATCTCCAAATGTTTCTCCCTTCTTTTCTCCTCGAAATCTATCAACACATCGCCCAAATCTTCGCTATAATCGCTGTAAACGTCTTCTGTCTCGCACACTGCCATGTTTGTGTAGCTGAGTGGTAATACTCCGATTGCGTCACTTGCGGAAATGAGACTGAACAGCAAGAGCTAGTTCGGAATGGTTGGTGCCATCAACTATAAATGTCATTTTTGCAAATTTACCATCCGCTTTCAAAAACTCAACAATGTAGAACATAATTACAAACAATATATAACATATTGAAGCAAAGTTGATCAATCGTGTCAGGGACCCTTCAAGTTTCCTTTACTGACAAAGTACAGCAACGTTTGACAGGCAAACCAGGCATTCAACTACAAGTTTACTTCCCTTACACTCGCTGAAAACGTGTGGGTGGTGGTCACGGAGATGACTCATCATATTGGAAGTGTGAGGCCCATTCGCTGAGGTTGATTGTCTTCAATTATTTCCCCCAAAGTCCTTTGCAAATCCAAAATAGGTCAAGACCTAAGATCATGTTCTTCTCAGGAGCGCTGATCGTAAGGATGCCGCAATGTTTTTACCAGCCACACGTTGCAAACCACGCATGCGCATCCTCTGTTGCAATCACGCTTTTACAGTATATAATTATATTTTATATAAGTATATTTGATATCATTTTTATTTGAAACGCTAATACTAACCATCAAGAATTTTACCACGGTTAATCATTAATACCGGTTATCATTACATCCCTAGTCAATATACAGTCAGCCCTCGTTTATCACGGTTAGTTGGCGGTAAGTGGATTTCCGTGAAGTAGGATGCAATATTAATAAATGGAACTGTTTCATAGTTAGAGCATAGAAAACCTGCTTCCGACTTTCTAAATACGGTTTTTAACATTATTAGAGCCCTGTAGACGTAAAATAACATCCCTACAGTCACCTTTGCACTCCTATTATTCTTTGTTTACAACGCCTTGCTCAGTGTTTATGCTGCAGGGGAGGGGAAAAGGCTCTCGTAGTTGTTGGAAGTCGATAATGACGTACAATCCGGCATCTTCCTGCCGCAGCCGATGAGTTTACAGTTTTTTTGCGAATTGCTAACTACGGAACTATTCCATTTATAAAATATTGAATCCTGCGTCACAGAACCAAAACGGAACCAATTAAACGCCATAAGCGAGGGCCAACTGTATGAGGTCTTTTGCGGCTCGGGCGTGTGGTTTTGTAAGTTGTGTTGCGTTTCTGATGAAATGAGCGTAGTGTGCAAAACAACTGTGAAACAATACTGAGCTTACTTATTGTCTCTTTATATGCTTGTGCTCTTTAGTTGTTTTGTTCTGCATGCGTGGTTGTGCTGAGGAATAGTTTATTTATGATTGTATATTTTTACGAGGTCATCTGTGGGTTAACCGCAGCAATCAGTAAAACCTTTTTATGTTTGTGTGTGTGCGTGCGCGTGTGTGTGTGTGTAAGCGATAGAGAGTGGTGGGGACGTGCTCCTGTGGTGGGGTTGCAGGGACCGCTGTGTTATTGCTCTTTAATTATCAATTACGGCAGCCCCCCCATCATCCTGCATGTGCGGAGTGGGGGTGTGGAGGCGTATGCCGAGGTGATAATGAATACAGAGCTTCCATTAGGACTGTAACCGGGCTCACCGTCTGGAGCAGGGGTGTCAGCGAGAGGGAGGAGGAGGAGGGGTAACAGGCTGGTGTGCTATAATGAAACAGACGGCAGCTCAAGACAAAAGAAAAGTGCCCCATCCCCCCCTTCCTCCCTCACCTTTACTATCTTTTACATCTCTCTCCCATTTTGATCAGTTTTTATTTCATGGCACGTTTTTTTCTTGCTCATTTTGCATCCCATGCCTCAGACACACACAGCTGAGCTGACCAGAATAGACAGAATGTTAACAAGCCCATTCAGAAACATCCACAGGGGGCTGCAGTCTTTATTTTCTAATGGGTTATCTTTGAAACAGTCAGCATATGAAAGTATGCCCTGGATATCCTCATATCATCATACAGTATCTGTTTATTTTACACTATGGCCTATGATTATGAATATTTGGATTCAATAATTCAATAATATTAACCTATTCATGTTTTCATGCATGGGGTTTTATGCCACCCCTATTTGTATGCTTAGGCGTGTTATACTCAGAGGCGTCCAAAGGCCCGCGGCACATTGTACAAATATAATAAAAACATTTTTAAAATTTTTTTTCAAAAAAACAACAGCAAAAATGGAAAACTCAGCAGTAATTTTACAAGAATAAAGTCAAAATATTAAGAGCAAAAAGTTGTAATCTAACAAGAAAAAGTTGTAATTTTACGAGAATAACGTTGTAATGTTATGAGGAAACAAAATGTCATTATACTAGCATGAAGTTGAAATATTAAAGAAAGACGTTATTTATAAAAGTCATAATATTATGAAAAACAAAGAAAACAACAAATAAACTCAAATAAATTAGGTTGTGTTACAAGAATAAAGTCGTACGTACGAGAAGAAAATGTACAAGAAAAAAGTTGAACTTAGTGGGAAAATAAATAAAAAAAACAGCGGAAATTTAAATTTTACGAGAATAAAGCAAAATATCTCGAAAAAAGTCATATTCTAAAACAAAAGACAATTTTATGAGCATAAACTTGTAATGTTATGAGGAATAATGATGTCATTTTAGTAGCATGCAGATGAAATATTCAAGAAAAATTATAGTCATAAAGTCAAACATAAGTTGTAATTTTTGGAAAATTAGGTTTGGGGAAAAAAATGATAATATTATAAAGTCAAAATATTGTGGGAATAACTTCATAATGTTATGAGACGAAATGTATTATTTGATTATGATAAGATTATTTGAGAAAGTTGACATCATTCTTACACAACCAATAAACTTGTGTTTTTGCCGTCGCTCACCTGAAGGCGGGAACAGGAGTGGAGGTGTATGCGTGTATGTGGTGCCGTGTGTGTGTCTGTCACCCGCCACTGATGACGGAGCCACTCCGTCACAGTCCTTCCACGTTAGCATCTCAGTAGATCGCTAAACAAAATGGTAACCGGAAGTTACGTCGCCCCGCCTATGATGTCATCAGCGGTTGACTCTCAAAGATGTGGACACAAAACACGTTTTTCTAGTTTTACAGTGATAGTTTGACACGCATAAAACAATTTTAAGTGTATATAAATGAGGAATGAAAGGCGTGACTGCTCCCAAAGACACGATGTGGCAGCGAGATCAACCACCACCACCTTCCTGTCTTCAGCAACATCAAGAATCACGTCTTCAACGAAGGTAAACGTAACCTTAAATGTGCATTTATCCCTTTTGTATGTATTTATTTGCATTTAGAATTGTTTTATGCACGTCAAACTATTTTTAAAAATGTGTTTTGGCTTTCTGGAATGGATTAATTGAATTTAAATAATCTCTTATGGGAAAAATGGATTCGGTTCACCCCCGCTTCAGTTAGAGTCGGACCCTGCAGAATGAATTAATGACGCTTTCGCTGTAAACCATTACCATTGATGTGTCAATGTAATGAATTAGCTGCTGACTCACCAAAGCTTTCACTTATGTAAAGGACGCCATTGCAGAAGTATCTATTTCTATTGCTGCTAGCATCCATGGGTTTCATCAAACGACATACCACCACCTCGATCTCCTGCCAAGGACGACAGGCAGGCAGATTGTGCGGCAAGGGTGAAGGGGTGTTTAGGAGTGGGGATGGCAGCGATGTGCTGGTTGTCTTCCTGCCAGCCTCCAGATGTGCAAACGGAGGAAGAGGAAGCCATCTCCTTGTCCTCATGTCTGTGTTTCTGCTGTCTCCATCGCCCATTTCTCCACTTTGTGGATTGATTAGCACGTCCTCCTCCAATCACCCACTTTTGCAGCTTGGCATCAATTCCGTTTTATCCACGCATCCTCCACCCCTCTCACAAGGGCAGACAAAAATACCCCCTCCACCCCATCTTTATCTCGGAAAATAGATGCTCATGCTTGCCAAAGTGCCTGCGGAAAGCCTGGATGGGGTTTTCACAAAGCTCAGTGCAGCGTAATAGGCAGACAGAGGAGGGGGGAAACACCGTCCAATTTGGTCCATGTGTCTTTCAGGAAATTGCTTTTTGCAGGGCAGCAGGTATTCTTGCACTCAGGCGTAAGGGTGAGAAACCTTGACCTACACACTTGGCTACTTGGGAATATCCTACTGTCAGTAAGCGTGAAGATCTGACCTCTGCAAAGACAAAAACACCAGATGTTCCTCACACAGCACAAACAAACTGTGGGCTATTTATCCATCTTTAAGCCTGCAGTCATGCTGCAACACAGATAAATGCCATTTCACAGGCTGTATTTCTTTCCTTTTTGTGATCATTTGTGCCTTTTTTCAAAGGAGCTTCTGTTTCGGTTTGTGGGACGTGAAGCCTGCAAGGCATGGAGACCGAAAACAACGAAAAACAAATGAGCATGCAGCAAATTACAAGGGAAACACGCCATTGTTGCACCCGCATTGTTGGTGGATAAAGACATTTCGCTCATGTTAGTCACTTGTAATTTTGCTTTTGTTGGCAGCGGCTTGGCTGGCGTGTCACAGCACTAACGGGAGACGGTGCCAGCCTCGTCATCGTCACTATCCATCACTGGAACGTGTGCCAGGTAGTACACATCATGCACCCTGGTGCCTGCAGTGTCAGTGAATGTGTGTGGCGAATGATCCTTTTTGTCCCCGTCCTGCCTGAGCTCCACATTGGTTTTGGGCTATTTTGGACATTTCCTGACCACAAATCTTGACCACAATCACAGGATTGTTTGCTGACACCCTCAGCTGGAATACTGTCTGACTTGAAGTATGGCTACGTTGAAAAAAAACGAGTTGCGACAGCCAATGGCAAGCCAGGCGGACCCAGACTGAGCTTGGTGTGGAACAAAGGAGTGAGATAATAAAGGGAATGTCAATTGAGAACGAAAATGACAGATCACATCAAGAAGCAGACGCATGAGGCAGCCAACCAAAAGAAAGACCTCCTCTCAGAGACGGCAAAGCATAAAAAGCAACTTCAAAATTTCATGGACAAGCAATACAAGGATTTTTGTTTCACTCATTCGATCCCAGCCAATTTTCAAAGTGCCGTCCATTTTAGACGATTTCGAGTGATCTTTCAAGGCACACAGAATATTGTGTTCTATGGAACCTACCAAAAGAAAGATTAGACTCCCCTCCTTCATCAGGAAAAAAAGTTTGTTTTTGCCTTTTCCCGCTCTTTAGTAATCAGCAGTAGAACATCGGTAGGTTTCATGAAAATATCAGTTCCCAACTAAAAAAGGGAGAAAAACAGCTTACATTTCGAGCATAACTTTCACTTTGACACAAATGCTTTTTGTTTTTGTGTCAGCTCAAATATCTAAACAGCGATAGCACAACATAACACAAATAAAGGGTTGTTTTACATCAAAATAACAATTGATTTACAAATATAACACCATGAAGTATTTACTATTTTCACATGTGTGTGCACACTATGTGTGTGCATGTGTGTGTGTGCGTGTGCGTGCGCGTGCATTAAAATTGCATTAAAATTGCGTGCATTAAAATTTCCCTACAATGCGTAACCCTCTGCACGCTACACTCCTCCACGCTCTCCCACATCCTCCTTCCTGCCATGTGTGTTTCCTCCGTCCTCATGATCTCTGCCGAGCTCTTACCAAATGCACTTCTGCCACCTAGTGGCCGTTTTGTGGCATTAAAATTGTTCTGAAGCCAAATGCATTGGTGGGGAGTTGCGGCATCACATAAAAGACGTAGAAATACGGGTTTATAAAAACGTCTTTGGTATTGAATGAGTTAAAAAAGCAAAAAAGCAAAATAAAAGACAACCACAAATCCCAAGACTGTCACCGGGGATCTGAGAGATGACACCACAATTATTGTGATAAAATGTCAAGAAGAATGAAGAGAGGAAACAGATCACAGAACAAATGATACACAAAGACCAGTGAGCTGTATTATTATTATTATTGTTTGTTTATATTATTATTACAGTGTATTATCAGAACTGGTTTATTTGGTCTGAAAGACCAAATAAATAATAATAATAATAAGATATTATTACAATAAATAATATCTTTGAGGATAAGCAGCATAAAAGATGGGTGGATAAACATTTCAAAACACACCTGCATTGTTTTGTGACTAAAAAAGTTTATCCAGTCATATTTTTTTGTTGTATTTTTCTTAAAACTAACGTTAAAATCGCGTCCCGTTTCAGACCAAGGAACTGACCAAATTAAGAGTTTGTGTGCAAATAAAAGATCATATTTTTGCAGGGCTGAAATGTGACACTGGGAGAACGATTGTGAGGTGAAGAACTATCTTGACCAAATTGAAAAAAAAAAAAAGTCTGATTTGGTTTGGTTTTATCCCAGCCTTCATTTTGATCATTTCCCCAAAGGAAATGAACAGACAGATTCCTCCTGACAGACAGCTGTTCCTCCCTTGACACACGCACGCACACACACACACACACACACACACCGACACACACACACACACACACACGGTCTCCCAAGAGAAGAAATATGCAATCAACTGGGCTTATAAATAGCCATGACACGCTTCCCACCTCCCACCTTTGCTCATACTTAAAAAGCTGCTGACACGCTCTCCAATCCGCTCTCAAAACCAGGCACATTTTAGCGAATAAACACATTACATTGTCTAATTAAAGTAATTAGTCCTTCCCTGCACATTAGCCCTAATAGCTTTCAGGCAATTAGCCATTCAACCAGATTAGCCATTCCTTCTGACTCCCTGTGTTTCCAGCCTCAGCGACGACCACGAACCTCCGCAGCTACACTTCCTGCTAGCCTGGGCTAATCACCTCATCAGTCAGCAGGCTTAATGATGTGTTATTGAAGTCGTTACTGTATTGGTCAGGAGCACATGCATGGACTACACACTTGAGTCATAAATAAAAGGTTTGTGTGCGTGGGAATGGCTTCACGTGATTAAAAAATGAAATCAAATACATTGTTAAAATTGTTATGAATAACAGCACCGCAGGGGTGTCCAAAGTGTGGCGAATTGTAGGCCATAATGAGGTTTTTTGTTTGTTTCTTTTTTTTACTGGGCCGTGACCTGCACTAGATATGAAATTATTAAACATGATGAAGGAGTATTTGGACCGCACAGAAAACAAAAAAAGGTAGAGTGTTGAATTTGAGACCCCAAAGCAGAGACAGACAATTGAGCAAAATACAAGGTTTATTTATACCCTCGTTGCATCAGAGGCCTGGTTTATCCCTGGATATTCGAAGTGCGACCTCACTTCCTGTTCGCCCCGCAAGCTTTTCCCCGAGGGAGCACATTTACAGCAACACACGCGAGCACAAGTCTTATTTATGTCTTGGATGTCTTATTTTCCCTTATCATGTCTACTGAATTGGGTAGAATGTTCAATTTAAAGATAAGGAATCCCGCTTGGGATAAATAAATTCACTTATGACGGTCGGGTTTGGAACCAATTAACCGTGATAAAACTTACTCCAATTCTGAGTCCGTGGTTCTCTCCAAGAAAAGGGTGCGTCGGGGATCCTGCTCCAAGTGGAAGAGTTTTAGTACCTGGGGAAGGGAAGGATGGAACATGAGCAGGACAGGCGGATTGGTGCGCCGTCTGCGGTGATGCCGACTCTGCATCGATCCGTTGTGGTGAAGAGGGAACTGAGCCGGAAGATGGAGCTCTCAATTTAGCAGTCCATCTACATTCCTACCCTCACCTATGGTCATGAGACGAAAAGACAAGACCGCGGGTACAGGCGGCCAAAATGAGTTTTCTCCGTAGGGTGGCTGGGCTGTCTTTTAGAAATAAGGTGAGAAGCACCGTCATCCAGGAGAAACTCCAAGTAGAACCGCTACTCCGCCACATCAAGACGATCCAGATGAGGTGGCTCGGGCATCTGGTCAGGATGCCTCCCGGACGCCTCCCTGGGGAGGTGTTTAGGGCATGTCCGACCGATAGGAGGACTCGGGGAAGACCCAGGACACGTTAGAGAGAGTAAGTCTCTCAACTGGCCGGGGAAAGGTGGAGTCTGGGCTTCCCTGCTTAGGTTGCTGCCCCCGCGACCCAACCTCAGATAATGATCTCTAAATCGACATATGTTCAATAATGGTAAATTATTTGAATCCCGTTTGTCATATTTCAGTGAAGCAAACATTATTTGCCAAAAGTAAATCAATTCCAGACAAAAATGAATACAACCAATTTGTTTTGTTGCGTATCAAAGGAAGAAAGATATCGTTGGATTATTACCATCCATCCATCCATTTTCTATGCCGCTTCTCCTAATTAGGGTGGCGGAGGCATGCTGGAGCCTATCCCAGCTACAAATACAATAAAACTGTGAGTCCAAAAAAATGTTGACAGTTTGTCTGCAGGTGCTTTTTGTCAGCAGGTAGATGTGTGTATGTGTGTGTTTTTGTGCATGTGTGGTTACTGCCTGGCCACCAGACCCCTGACCTTTCCATGTCCTGATAGCATCCCCAGGGAGCGAGGGAGGGGCTACCGGATGTCTTGGGGGAGGAGAAGCTGGAGGTCTTTGTGGTGGAGTCCTTAATAATATGACTACAGCCTGTAGTTTCGTAAAGCAAACCAGCTGCTTTGTCACCCCGACGACACAACAGAGGCAGCGCCGCATGAAATCCAAATAATGGCATCTAAATAAGACGATGTTTGCTTCGTGCCAATTGTGTAAAGCACACGCCTCACAGACAATGACTGAGTGTGTGACCACAGCCTCACATCACTTTTTCCCCCTCCTCCTCCGCCTCCTCCCCCCCAATCTCACACGCAGCATTGGCTGATCCATCACCATCCTCTCATCTTCCGTCACTCCGGCCAGTTCATTTAGTCATCCACCATCTTTTATATTCCATCCAACCTGTCCCTCACCCAGCCGGTGTTGACAGTGCGTTTGTGTCCTTGTGCGTGCGTGTGTGCGTGCGTGTGCGCACATTCCTCCATGCCGTCTTTTTTAACACATAGACCCATGCTGACATGCTTGTGCACTTATTTTGGAATTTTGCCCATCAGCCAAAATCTTTATGTAAGACATGAACACGTCTTTCTCTTTTCTGTGCATGCTAAAGCTACAAAAACAGATTTAAAAAAAAAAGGCAGCTAAGAATGCACGTAATTGGATGAACCTTCCGAAAAAAACCTCCAAAAAGTGCCAACAACGCTCCGTTTACATAACGTGACCTGCACATTAACCAAGCCGCAGCGACATTGTTATTATTAGGGCTGTCAAATGACTACAAATTTTAATCAAATTAATCCCAGTTTTCAAATTAATCAGGATTAATCACCATTTGCAACTATGTGTGAAATGTGCCCTTTTTTACTGTAGTTTGTGAACAAAAAGATAAATGACAGGACTCAATGTTATGTGTTTGAACGTATTAACAGCTCCAAATGAACTGAAAATGGACATCATGCTACAGGATAGCACACAAAATATAAAACACCAGTCTGTCTCATAGTAGCAGCACATTTGAATCACACTTGGTCATAGGAGCCCTGAGGTGTTGCATTCAAAGACGCCACATCGTTTTTTAAGTTGAATTCACTGACCGACCGCTGCAACACCAACTCTCTTCATCCACGCATGGAAACACGTTTCACCAAACATTACAGGAACATTACTGACACCTGGTGACCAGTGTAGAATACTACATATCATAATTTCAATGTGTCTTCTGAATGCCTTATATTGGTATTTCACTTAGTTTAGCCATTTTTATGCTTGAAAATGCTGCGTTTAGGCAAAAAATGTTTTGCTTAAATATGCTTTCTTTAATAATAAGCCATAATGAACCATGAAAAAGCATGATTTGTGATTAATATGATTTTGAAAAACCATGATAGAGTGAAGCAACGAAATTCAAACAAGCCTGTGGCGAGGGATTACTGCATACAAACATTCAACTCACCGGCCCAAACACGTGCCCTCTCCAGCCATGCAAGCCCTCCATGCAGACCCTCCTCCCACCCGTCTTTGTTCCCCAGGCTCTCGTTGCCACTCATTAGCCTTGTCATGTTCATGCTCTGAATTGATGATATCAGTGGTGCATCTCCACGCAACAGCAAATGCAAACATCCTCACCAACCGGCTCTTGCCCTCCTCTTCCATGGCTGCAGGGACTGCCCCCAGTGCCGCTCTGCACCCTCATTATTACAAGCACTATGGTGGCTAGCTGAAGCACTGTCGTTTGACCTAGAAGAACCCAGACCTGTTTGTGCTTAAAGGAAAATGATGGGGGCCACAGAACACACAAGACATTTCTGATGGTTTTTCTACAAGACAGTCGTCCCTCGCTACATCGCGGTTCAAACATCGCTCCCTCACTCTATGGCGGTTTTTCAAGAATGTATTTAGAAATGACAAATCAATATAAAGTTGTAATTTTTGAAAAATCTGGTTGCCGAAAAAGTTACAATGTTACGATAATGAAGTCCAAATAGTATGAGAATAAAGTCATAAGTCTGAGCTCCTCTCTGATGACCGACTTCCTCCCCCATCTCCTAGGGGGAGTCCCGCCACCCTACGGAGGAAATTAATTGCGACTTCTTGTTTTTCTTGACTTTTGTGTTTTTCACACATCTAAGTTTAGAATAAACTTGCTATGCTAGCCATCTTTTGTCCCTGCAGCGATCACGTGGCCGGTGCAATGTGATGCAAACAAAGAACAATAGGAGTGTAAAAGTGACTATAGGGGTGTTATTTCATGTCTGCAGGGCTCTAATAATGTTAAAACTCGTATTTAGAAAGTCATATACACGCTCTAACTACGAAATATTCCATCTATTAATATTGAATCCTACCTTACTGAAATTCACTTATTGCGGTCGAGTCTGGGACCAATTAACTGCGATAAACGAGGGACGACTGTACATCCATATCAATTTTGCTCAAACGGAGGAAAACCACAAACTGACTGACTGTAGTTTCAAAAATTCTTCATTATCGCCCATTTTCTTTACGCCTCTGGCGAAAGAGACAAGCAGCGGTTATTTCCGGTTACGTCGCCATGAGTTAGCCGATCCAAACGGGTTCCGCTGTACCTACATTTGAGCTGTGACCGGTCACCTGCTTGTTGCGAGTGCAGTGTTTCCACGCTACAATGTGGGCACGGAGGATGGCGCGTGCATTCGAAAGGAGGACAGCGGGTTTTAATGATGTTTTTTAAGCAGACTCCAAACTATTGGAGCGAGACAGAGGTGACTGTGGGTCTTGTTGCTGTCTTTCTCTTTGTTGTTGTCTGTGTGTGTGGATGATAGGACTGGGAGGTGTGTATCAGCTCTTTAACCCACTGGGGGGACAGGAGCGTCGGTGAGTAGGCGGTCGGCACTGACCAGGCCTTATTTAGCACAGCAGAATTCTGACTGCATTCACAAAATTCCTTCCCATTCTTAACACAGCAGCTCCTCTCCCTGTCTTCCTCCCTTCTACTTTCCATCATTCTGAAGCATATCCTCCCTCAGCCTCTGAATCAAATCTAATTTCTCTCAGGTCCATTCCTGCTAATTTCGGCTTAGTGCTCCAAATGGCAGCTCTTATCTGTCTGCAGCTCTTTTACTCACAGTGAAATTCAAGTGTAATTCTAAAACCTCCTTCTGAATGTAATACAATTCTTCTCACTCTAATGTGTCCTTAAAAAGATATCACGCTATACAATACGTTCTCTCGGTAGCTCTGCTTATCTCCCTGCTCCCCTCTATCCATTTGTGCCTATCAAGATAATGTTTGAAAGGAAAAAAAAGGCAGTTTTAAGCATGTGAACCGGATTTATGATGCCTGTTTAGAGCTGAGCAAACAATGGCCAGCCTGTCTCATGGCGTTATAACACCTTCATTACATGATATGCACTAAAAATGAAGCATTATGATGTGAATTCAGTTGAAACCAGCTTTTTAAAACACATGTAAACACCTTCATCAGATTGGTCTTTTAAAGTTCTGAGGACTATCGGGAGGCGTTTGTTGATCGGATGGCTACCTTGCGCGTTTTACTTCACAGGCCACGTATGAAAAGCGTACAGATGTTCACATACTCACCCCTGTTTTGATTTAGCATTTTTACATTGTGCTGTGACATGGAATCAGAGAAAAAAAGCTTCCCACGTATGTGGACGGACATCGGCGTGCTGAGAAAAGTGTCAAGCCAGGGGTGTGCAAAGTGCGGCCCGGGGGCCAATTGCAATCCACGGCTGTTTTTTAATTGGCCTGTGGCACATTCTAAAAATATAACAAGGACATTTTGGGGGTAAAAAACTACAACACCAAAAATGTGCCAATCAAGTTTTAGAAGAATAAAAGGAAAAAAAAGTCATAATTTTACGAGAATAACATCGAAACAAACAATAAACTTGTCATTTTTTTACATTAGTTTGGGGAAAAAGTCATAATGTTACAGGAGAGAAGTCAAAATATTATGGGACTAAAGTCAGAATTACAAGAATAAAATTTACAACAAAAAAGTTGAAATAGTTGGAAAACTTATTTTTTTAAAAAAACAACAGCAGGACGGAAAAACAGCTGCAATTTTATAAGAATAAAGTCCAAATATTCAGAGGAAAAACTTGTATTTTTACAAGAATAAACTCATCATGTTATGAGAAAAAATAGTGTCATTTTAGTCATCGAGTTGAAACGGTAAAGAAAAAATACGTAAAGTCGTAATATTATGAGAAACAAACAAAAAAAAGAATAACGTTATCATTTTTGGACATTCATTTGGGGAAAAAGTCATAATGTTACAGGAATGAAGTCAAAATATTATGGGACTAAAGTCAGAATTACAAGAAAAAAAAGAAACAAGAAAGTTGAAATATGTGGAAAACACAAAAAAAAAATGTAGAAAAAAAAACGAGCTAAGACAGAAGTTTTTGGAAGAATTTCCAGACTATAAGTCGCTCCGGAGTATAAGTCGCACCAGCCAAAAATGCACAATGAAGAAGAAAAAGACATATATAAGTTGCACTGGACTATAAGTCGCATTTTTGGCTGGAAATGCATTTTATAAAATCATAGACCAAAAGCAAATATTTCATCATGAAATGCAAGTTATAGTAATGACAATAAAATGGAGAACAACATGATAGGCATCTGTTAACAGTTATTCAGGTAACTGTAGCCTAAACAACATAACATAACTATTTTACGAGCAGCTTGTCATCTGCAGTTTATGATTTTCGTTTGGGGGCATTTGTGTTCCATCTTTCTCAGTTGTCTTTATAAGTTGACGTTCACATGGTACATTTTCAGTGGTACAGGAGGGACAGGAGTAGCAGATACTGGCACACAAGCCGAGAGAGCCTTCAGTGTGAAAAAAAACAAATATGTCGCTGCGGAGTACTTGTATAAGTCGCAGGACCAGCCAAACCATGAAAAAAAGTGTGATTTATAGTCTGGAAAATATATCACAAAGCTGAGATGGAGGCTATTTTTTCTTGAAATATGTATAACTTCCAAGCATCTACATCTGTTGATTTACCAAATATAAGTGGCCCTTGCGTCCTTTCATGTAACCCCTGTGTTAACCCATTTGGATTGTTAGCTAACAAGCAACAAAGTTATCAGTTTGCTAACCACTAATAGTGTTCTAGTAATAGTACTATTAGCAGTAAGTACTAATAGTGTTTCAGAAGAATGAGCGAGAAGGACAGACATTCCCACCCCTCAGAGGACATGGAGGATCAACCCAAGCAGCAGTTTGATGACCGCTCGTCTCGGAGGATCAGAAGATGTAACGTGTCCCACCACTTGACTTGTAGTTTATGGTTTTGATGCTGTCAGATTCTCTCCTTGCTCTGTCCCCCAAAGACTTGCTCCAATCGGTGGCCTCGCTCCCTCAACAGGGGCCTGCAGCTTGTAATTTGCATGACATTAGCACACAACTGATTGCATATTTCGCACGCACACTCGCCACTCCTTGTGACAGAGTATTAACAAGGGATGATGATAACGCAGTGAGAAAGAAAAAAGCAGGAATAGAGGAAGTGGAGCTCATCCTGGAGAAAAGCGATCATAAATGGATTCTCAGGGCATTGAATCGACCGTGACTGGGCTGTTCAGGTTGTCTTAGAAGACGATTTGCCACCGAGTAACTGATGACGCCTGCTTGGATGATGTCGTCTAAGAAACCCTGAACAGTCCAGCTGCAATCGATTCAATGCCCTGAGAATACAATGACCTTGCACAAGGATGCTTTGACAGGGTCATGGGAGGACTGAGAATCGAACCAGCAACCTCCAGGTTTCTCAATCAACTCAAACCATTCCGAAATCCAAATGTTCAGCCTAGTCAGGACATGACAGCTATTTTTTGACACAGTCCGAAAAATCCCACATTTTTCCCGTAATTTCACAACTTTGGCGACAACATTCCCATCGACAATGATACTGGTTGTACATGCGTCACATGGCTCAGCTGATTCAAACCACTCCAACGTTCAGGACATCAAACTAGCAATACCACAAGTTCCACAAGGTTTGTCTTTTATTCATGTTTACTGGGGGTGCCACAAGATGTCGTGACACAAGACCTTGCGAGATTAAAACGTGACAAGATGTCTCTTGGGCACTAGGCCCGGGACAATGACGAATACATGAATTAATCACACAATAAATGAAAATGAACTTGATTGACTTAATTTTTCCAGCCTCAGTATAAAATAACCATGGTTCAGTTCCTGAGTGAAGCTGGCCCCTCACCCCACTCAAAACTCAGTCAAATAGTCTCATTTTTTAGTGCTACATTAGTGTTGTTTTGTGCAGTTAAGTTTATAAGGTGCATTTATTTGATGCTAAAAGAAGCACAGCCACAGTCGGCACACAAGCACACAAACGCACACAATCTCTCCACTGTGGAGCAAACGAAGGGCAAGGAAAAGGTCTGGACATTTGGCAGCTAAGTGGCTCAACAACATTATCGACTAGCTCACCGTGGCAACCTGCAAAATTCCACCGCCTCCCCTCAAAAGCCTCGCAGACTATCTCTTCAGTCCTCAATTTCTCTCCCTCTCAACCATCCCCCACTCCGAACAGGAGCAGGAAAGAAAAGATGGAAATCCTCCCTCTCTCAGCGCTGGTTGACAGTGACACTGGGATAGTCATTTTGAGGCAATGAGCCAGAAAACACCGAGCGGCCGCTGGCATTCATTCACAAGACGTCCCACAGTCACATTTATCTCAGGGAGAAGAGCAAGTGGGCGATGAAATGTATGGCAGCCTTATTAAAACTGCTCTTTTGGATGAACAGACTCAAGCTCCTTTTGGTCAAGACTCATCGCTGCGATTGTATTTCAGTCACTCCTCGCAATATTGATTCGATTCAATTCGATTCGATTCGATTATCTCTCCCTCGCTATATCGCCTTTTTTCCTTACTTCCTGTTTCGCAAGAAAATTTGGAAATGTTCAGAGTTTGTGGCAGGCGTAATTTCCGTCAACTATTGGCGAATGCGACGTGAACGCACCCACAGCAACCTATGTGCAAACAATGCGAGCGGCGCTTATTAAATCGTGCTTCTGCGTGTCTCGTTCACATAAATGGGTTAACTTTTCCACCACCACTGGGAGCAAGTTGGGGGGGAATTCTCAGGTAGTTTCTGTAGCGTCCTGGACCTTCCTTGTGATTTGCTAATCATAATGCCCAAAGCGATGTCTTCTAGTCGGCAATTCCCTCTCCCACACTGTCCGTGTCTCTTTTTTTTTTGTTTATTGCCTCCTTCGTGCTCTTTGCACATTCTTTACCTGCAGCTGCAAGAAAATAAAGATTTACATTTATTATTGCATGAGCTTCTTTTCAGGAGTTCAACATCTTGTAGGTCCCTTGCAAATAGAGGTATAAATGAAGCTCGGGGTGATGCCTGCTGTTGCACGGCGTCATGCGGGACACAGCAGCAAATAATGCCACAATCGCAGTAACATTACTGACACCTAGAGACCAGTGTAGAATACTACATATCATCAAGGTCTTTGAATGCGTCTTTTGAATGCCTTAAGCCTCGTTTACTCTTGCACGCATTTTGTTCCCGCAGTGGCACGCAATTTTGCGTGCCAATGGCGTGCTAATGAGTAAATTGATTGTAAACAGGTGTGAAGTGTGTGTAAACTGTGTGGGGGTGCGTGCCAGCTTGCAAAGAAAAATTTGAAATGTTCAAAATTTGTGGCACGCAAAATTTCCGGGAAGTAGTCGTGAACGCACCGCAACCTATGGCTAAACAATGGCAGTGGCAGTGGCGGTTCTAGCTGTCTAACTCGTTTTCTCTTGTTAGAACGTACAGAAAAGGGAAAGAAATATGTGTTCATGTTTCACATAAGGTTTGTGAATGATGGGCAAAGTTTAAAAAAAATGTTGTTTTCCTTTAAAGAGATGAGTGTTAGGTAAACTACATTTTCAGACGTGTGTATCTTTAAGGATGATTTCAATTTTCAGTTCACCAAACCAAGTTGGTTTCAGCTTGAGGTCACCAACAGATGGATGGACATTCTCCTTTGGGATTTTTTGGTTGACAGCAGAATTCATGGTTCCATTTATCACAGCAAGTCTTTCAGGTCCTGAAGCAGCAAAACAGCCCCAGACCATCACACTACCACCACCATATTTTACTGTTGGGATGATGTTCTTTTTCTGAAATGCAGCGTTACTTTTACGCCAGATGTAATGGGACACACACCTTCCAAAAAGTTCAACATTTGTCTCGTCAGACGACAGAGTATTTTCCCAAAGGTCTTGAGGATCATCAAGATGTTTCCTGGCAAAATTGCAACGAGCCTAAATGTTCTTTTTGTTCAGCAGTGGTTTTGGTCTTGGAACTCTGCCATGCAGGCCGTTTTTGCCCAGCGGCTTTCTTATGGTGGAGTCATGAACACTGACCTTAACTGAGGCAAGTGAGCCCTGCAGTTCTTTGGATGTTGTTGTGGGGTCTTTTGTGACCTTTTGGATGAGTCGTTGCTGCGTTCTTGGGGTCATTTTGGTTGGCCGGCTACTCCTGGGAAGGTTCACCACTGTTCCATGTTTTAGCCATTTGTGGATAATAACGGCCTGTTGTAACTTCCCCTGAGCTCACTTGTAAACAAACATTCACTTTCCAAGGAAGTAATTTTGCGTGATTGTTGTACCAAATGTTTCGCGATAAGGGAGGGGAAAAAAAACCATCGAGCATACAAAAAACCTTATCAGCCACCTGAAACGCCAGTGCTGAGCTGTTTGAAAAGTGCAAAAGGTTTGCCAGAGACCTTCGTGGCTCAGAGCGTGTGCCCGAACACAGTGCACCTTGCTGGGCCACGCCAGGTTACTCCTGCCAGTCTATACTCTGGTTCTCCTGATAGTATTGATGTGGTAGTAGTAATGTCATGATATTTGATGAGGACAAATCAACAGCTACAGTTGGTCAAATCCTGAATTGTTGGAATCATTCTGACCCCCAGGTGTGCACATTCAACAATTAAATCTAAATTGACAAGCCTAGACAAGCAGGAAGTTTATTTTTTATAGTGCAAATATAGTGCATCTCTAATATGTATTATTATATATTATATATATATATACTGCTCAAAAAAATGAGAGGAACACTTCAAAAACACATCAGATCTAAACTGGGGGGAAAAATGATCTTGAATATGTTTCCTGATAATAAGTGGGTGATGTATTAGTAACAAAATGATGCCACATCATTTGATAGAAATGAAAATGATCACCCTATAGAGGGGGGAAATCAAAGACACCCCAAAAATGAAAGTGAAAAAATGATGCAGCACACTGGTCCATTTTGCCAAAATGTCATTGTAGCAACTCAAAATGATTCTCAGTAGTTTGTGTGGCCCCCACGTGCTTGTACGCATGCCTGACAACGTCGGGGCATGCTCCTAATGAGACTAAGGATGCTGTCCTGGGGGATCTCCTCCCAGATCTGGACCGCCAGATGGACCTAAACATAATGTTCCCCTAGGTGTTCTATTGGGTTTAGGTCAGGTGAACGTGGGGGCCAGTCATTGGTATCAATTCCTTCATCCTCCAGGAACTACCTGCATACACTAGCCACATGAGGTCGGGCATTGTCGTGGACCAGGAGGAACCCAGGTCCCACTGCACCAGCGTAGGTTCTGACAATGGGTCCAAGGATTTCATCCCGATACCTAATAGCAGTCAGGGTGCCATTATCTAACCTGTAGAGGTCCGTACGTCCTTCCAGGGATATGCCTCCCCAGACCATCACTGACCCACCACCAAAGCGGTCATGCTGAATGATGTTGCAGGCAGCATAACGTTCTCCACGGCATCTCCAGACCCTTTCACGTCTGTCGCATGTGCTCAGGTTGAACTTGCTCTCATCAGTGAAGAGCACAGGGCACCAGTGGTGTAGTTGCCAATTCTGGTGGTCTATGGCAAATGCCAATCAAGCTCTACGGTGCTGGGCAGTGAGCACAGGGCCCACTACAGGACGTCGGGCCCTCAGGCCACCCTCATGGAGCCTGTTTCTGATTGTTTGGTCAGAAACATTCACACCAGTGGCCTGCTGGAGGTCATTTTGTAGGGCTCTGGCAGTGCTCATCCTGTTCCTCCTTGCACAAAGGAGCAGATACCGATCCTGCTGAGGGTTGAAGGACCTTCTACGGCCCTGTCCAGCTCTCCTGGAGTAACTACCTGTCTCCTGGAATCTCCTCCATGCGTCCAGGTACCGCAGTGATTCCCTGGTCCAGATCTGGGAGGAGATCCCCCAGGACACCATCCGTAGTCTCATTAGGAGCATGCCCCGACGTTGTCAGGCATGCGTACAAGCACGTGGGGGCCACACAAACTACTGAGAATCATTTTGAGTTGCTACAATGACATTTTAGCAAAATGGACCAGTGTGCTGCATCATTTTTTCACTTTCATTTTTGGGGTATCTTTGATTTCCCCCCTCTATAGGGTGATCATTTTCATTTCTATCAAATGATGTGGCATCATTTTGTTACTAATACATCACCCACTTATTATCAGGAAATATATATATATATATATATATATATCCACCAGAAAATTGGCGCCGAAGAACGGCCATTCCCACGTGAGCTTGACTCCTTGATGTCATGCGCAGAACAGCTACGATCTGCCATTCAAACTCCTGTCACAGCACAAGAAAAGGCCTCGCAAGGTTGCATTTTACACACGGACAGCAGGGCGAGTTGGGTGGGGGTTGCATTCAATGTCTCATCTGAGCTCGTATTTTTGACCGCCGCCTGGTGCTGTGCGAGAAGATGCCAGCGGTTGGTTGAACACAAATGGCGGATGACGTCTCAAACTCCAGGCTGATTTAAAAGCGCGTCTTTTCCACCAACATGGAAGCAAATAAAAAGAAGACGTAAGAACTTAATAATTTCACTCCTTTCTGTTTATAATAACTTCAACTCCTCTACCCACCAGCATGCACATTATAGTCACACACAAACATGTCATACCAGAAGACTGTATGAGTGAACAAATCAAATCATGTTTAATTATGGCAGTATAGTCGAAGTGGAGTAGATTGGGCAGGTTGCATGTTCAACTCCCACTGTGGAAAAATTGCTACTGGTTGTTGGACAGACGCTGTATACTAGGGATGTCCAAACTTTTTCCAGCGAGGGCCACATGGTGAAAAATGAAAGGATGCAACTTTGACACTCTCTTATGACTCTATTCCCATAATATTTGGACTTTATTCCCGTTTTATAACTTTTTCCCCAACCTAAATGTCCAAAAATGACAACTTCAGTTTGTTTTGTTCATTTCTCACATTTTGACTTTAAAAACATAACCTGTTTTTTGTTTAATATTTCAATTCTGTGCTACTATTTTTCCTCATAATATTCCAAGGTTATTCTCATAAAACTGTGACTTTATTCTTGTAAAATTACAGAAGTTTTTTCCATTTCTGTTGTTGCTGTTGTTGATTAAATTTTATTTCAACTTCTTCTTGTAAACTTTCTTCTCGCAATATTTTCACTTTGACTCAGTTTCCAAAAATTCCAACATTTTGTTTTTTCTCATACTAAGACTTTAAAAAATTATTTTTTTTCTCTAATATTTCAGCTTTATGCTACTAAAATGATGGATTGTTTTTTTCACATAATATTACAAAGTAAAATTATGACTTTCTCTTGTTAGATTGCAACTTTTTTCTCTTAATATTTTGACTTTAGTCTTGTAAAATTACTGCAGATTTGTTCTGTTTTTACTGTTGCTGCGGGCTGCACTTTGCATACCCCTGCTGCATGGATACAGCAGAGTGTAGATTGAATGTATCCTTGACGGATTATAATGAGTATATTAACTTTTGAAAGGTGTAAATTCGCCAGAAACTTTTGGAAACAGGCAGAATGTGGCTTTTTTTTAAATTAACAATTAATTCAAGTTAAAATCGTTCTCAGTCGTGTTTGCAAATATTCCCACAGCCCGTGAAAGCAGCATTGAAATGACCCCGCCCCCCGTCATCGCCGTTTGATGTCACACAAACAGCTATTTCCATGAAGTGCTTTCTGGCCGCGGCTCGCTACTGTCCGACATCGCGAGTCTCTGAGGGCAAAGCGAGGGAAGAAAGGTTGAGACAGCAGACGAGGTGGAAGACCGCGAGGGGATTTATAAAAAAAAAAAATAACGTGGAGGACGTGGAAAGAACGAAGTGGAAGAAAACAGGAGCAGCCGCACTTGCGTGTGAAAATGGAGCTTCCCGCCGCGGGAGAGCACGTCTTTGCGGTGGAGAGCATCGAGAAGAAGCGCAGCCGGAAGGTTTGACAAATGAAGATATCTTGTGTACTTCGTACGACGGTTGAAAGGTGACACGGCCAGTGTGTTTTATGCGGCTCACGTTGCTTCATCTGTCCATTCACAGGGCAGGGTTGAGTATTTGGTCAAGTGGCGAGGATGGTCCCCAAAGTAAGTGAGCCAATAAATGTGACGATGAGGTTGTAACACACAGGTGTTTACGTCAAGGCCCTGCCTGGAAATAATGCACGTCAGTCAGACACATTTATATCTTCATCTTTTTTGTTTTTGTACATTTACAGCATACAAAATTGCACTTCTTTCCGTCACGTTTCCTTTTCATTTTAGTGTAAGTCGGAACTTAACACCATACCTAAATTAACACCGATGTTACTCACACTGTACACATGAAGGACATGTAAGGTACCATAATAAAAATATTAGATACAAGAATTAAATGAAAAAGACATGTTTTTACTTTGTAGGGATGAACAGGCTTATTGGGAGGAGGAAATATCAATAATGAGAGCACTACCCGCTTAGTTATCACTGTCCATTCCATAGGTGCAGATTCTTTCCCATGTTCAGATTTGCCATCTTTCTCTTTGATAATGATCGCAGCGTTTGAGCAACTTGGACCGGGCATGTAGTCAATTCTGAGTGAGTGTTTGACAATGTCTAGGCTCATTTCACTTTCACTTTCATTTGACAAACTGCCATCAGAAGAGTGTGCCTGATTGGAGGACCAAAAAGGTACTCATGACACCAAAACACCAAATCTTATTATTTTCCCCATGAAAAATGACATTGAAATGCTTGAATGTTGAATTTTGTCAAGTTTTTGTCACTAAAAACAGTCTCTTTCTGGAGGCTGGGGCAGAATGGTCACACCCGGAACACACCTTCCATTGCTTCCATTGGTGGCGCATTTTTTTATGAATTTCTGTTGTTATACCATACATACTTTTTGATAATATGCCTGAGCGTTGTGTGGCAAGCTTTTGCTCAAACACTCGAGCAGAAGGAGTAAACTAGTTGACCTTACCGAAAGGCCCAATTCGCCGCCATAAATGGACCAGGCACAAGCAAAATGGACACTGTCAGGTTCGTCGGTATTGTGCTCTGCACACTTCGAGGAATTGTTTTGATTCTCTTCCTCAGTTAAAGGAAAATTTGGGAGTGAGTGTGTATTGGCAGACGGTGCTTCTATCATCAGCTGTCTCGACTATCTTTCTTCGACCCAGATTGGGTGTGAGTGAAAACACAAGCACCGACGCAGACGGCGATACAAAATGTCAAAAACCCAGAAGATGTTGGACCGTGGAAAAGCGTACCATGGTGACAGGAGGTAAATCTGCATTTTTGTGCTAGATATATTCTACCAATCTAATAATATGTTTTCATGTCAAATTTCAATGCAAAAATGCAGTTTTCCTCAATCACTGCTCACTGGTCTTGTAGCTTAGTCTGCATATATCTCTGTAGCAATCACTACCAGCAAAACAACATTCTTGTTGATGTGTTTTTGTGTGTAATATCAGATGACAGTGTCTCACTGTCAGCTGGTGTACACACATTCACATGGCTTTGACCACCGCTATTGGCTGCCTGGTTTTCAGAATTGTCAGAGTCTATGCCCATGTAGCTCGTCAAGATACGGCTCAAATCTGTATGGTCTGATGCCCAACGCTTCCTCAAACACGCCTTCGTTTTCTTCTGCGTCAAAAAAGTCTTTCATTACCGAAGAACAGTTTGAAATGTTAGAAAATAGCTCTCTTTCCTCGCCCTGCTGTGCCTCCGTGGCTGAGTGACTGCCGAAAGGCTTCCGGGTGTGACGTCACAGCCAAGATGACGGCGGAAAGTTGTTTATTTTTCTATGACAGCAGTTGTTTTACTGAGTACTTGGATTTTGTTATCGTTTTTTGCAAACTTTGTTTTTGGTGTTATGAGCACTTTAAAGTTAACTGAAAAGAATGAAAGTCACGTCCACACGACTGCAAATTCTTCTGCCGACAAAAAAATTGGCCCCCGGGCCGCACTTTGGACAACCAATTAGATTGACACCCCTGTCAAAAAACAGTCAGTTTTTGCACGTTTGCCTCTCAGTGATGGATGCACTTTTACAAAGCATGCGGTACGCCACGTGCAAGTTCACTGTGCCTTGATTTTGGCTTTTGGATGGTATGTGCGTACTAGGGGTCTCATGAGACGACACACGAGATCGGGTCTAAGAGATTTTGACAATACTTTTAAGAAAAGTACAATGAAATCTACTAATGGAATCTCTTCTGCACTCGGTGTGTATGCTAGCGGCCCCGCCTCCACCCACAGAGACAAAGCGACTGTATGACTGACAAAAGGGCTCACTCTGTTCATGCTGTTGTTCTATGTAAGTTGCTGAAGGCAATGCACAGAGTGAACTCTCTTCCTGGCGAGAGACTAGGAAAACAGAAAGGCATGCACATGGCAATTTATTGAGGCCGACAAAATTATCCAGTTCATTTTCCTTTATTGTGCAATTAATTAATTTATTATCAGCCCCGGCCTGGTGCCAACCTGACATTCAGATCAGGCCACATTTTAATCTTGCAAGATCTTGTGACACCCATACTGCATACACAAGGCCTATTGACTACCATTGTGATGGGGGGGGAATTACTGCCCATGAAAATGTGTTGAATCTTCTCTTCCAACAGGTACAACACATGGGAACCAGAGGAGAACATTCTGGACCCCAGGCTGCTGGATGCTTTTGAAGAGAGGTACAGTACATACGAGCAGGTCATTTTTCATCACGCGATAACGTGACCCAACAGGTTCAACCCTGCCCACTTCTCAGGACAGTGCTTGACAACGTGTGTCACCCATCCGGCGTTCACAGGATCAACCAAACCAAACATTCTTGCGATAATCCGATGCTGATGATGAACTGTCCACATCGTGTGTCTGTTATTCAACACTGGGGTTGGATTAGGATTAAAACTGGTGTCGTCGGAGGGTCAAGGCAGGGAAGACATACCAGAGCAAAGTGCGGCATGCCCTTTTGTCACATGACAGCATCAAGTTATCACGCTCATTGTCCACCAAGTGCACCGTGTCATTGTCCACTGTGTCTTCGCACGTGTCTTCCACAGCATATGTTTTCTTCAAATAATCCCTAATTAATCACAGATTTGCAACCATTTCAAATGCTTTATCAGTGTTTTCCCTACCTTTTTATATTATGGGGGTGCCCTTCCCCCACATCTGCGCCTTTCATGTTGAACAGGTCAATACATTCTTTCATCTACCAAATTATAATTTAAATAGTCGTACCTTGTTGACATGACGGCGATTGCATGAATGGAATGACACGTTTGTTTTGACTTTGTGGTTTATTTTGTAGTCTTTCGATTGTGAACATTTGTGAAATGTAACTGGAGGAGCGATGGCATACTGTTGGCGATGCTGCACGCATGCCAGTGCATGTGAATTAAATAATATAAGTCGTTAAATTTAGAACATGTAATAAAAATATATCATATCTACAGTATATGTAATATGCTTAAAATACATTCAAACAAATCAGCTAAATTAAAAATAGTGGCGCTCTCATCAGGGTTTTATGCTGCCAATTCCAATAATGACCATCCATGAGTGAGAATCGTCCGATACCGATCACATAGATCAATGATACATTTTTCAGTTTATTTCTGATGAGTGCCATTGCTCAGGGGTGCCGTGCAAAAGGGGAAAGTCAGTACAATTCCAAGGTCTCCGGATTGCCAGGGGGCCCAAAAAATTACTAATAAAGTACTAATAAAAAATTATAATTAATAAATTAAAGGAGGTGTTCGATGAATTCAATTATTTTTCTGGTTATTGGCTTAGCATTCTGACCGTCACGCACATACTGGTGAGTTTTGGCTGCATCAGCGGCCGCTTGACTGATGATCACACCGTAACCTCGGAAACTCACCATACTCCGTCAAGTGTTTGTTCTTCCCGTATTAAATTAAAGCTTTTTAATGTGCTACCCCCCGCAAGATATTTGTCACAGCATGTGTTGGCAGGTAAGTTCCAAACAGCAGACATGTTTGTTTTTGTTTTGGCACGCCTGCACAGTGTGAAGGAAAGTGGGAGAAGGATGCAACCCAAGACGTCAGGGCAAGACACGCAGGGATCGCTGAAGGCTGCAACGGTACGAGCCACAGGTGATTGGCTTTCGGAAATCGTCCGATTTTGATCGGCGGCCGATCGATCAGAGCGTCCCAAATAAAAAGTATTTAAAAAATGTAAATATTTGGAATAATTGTATAATCAAGTTTGCCGATGTGATCAGAAGAGTAAAAAATATTGATCACATTAGGCAAGTATCGATCCAATACTGCTACACGGGAACCTTGGCTTGCGTCATTAATTTGTTAAAGAAGGGCCGAATCAAACCGAAACGGACGTTAACGAATACATTTTTCCCATAAATAATGTAAATCCAATTCAGCCAAAAATGGTAACCCAAAACAGGTTTTTGTAGTTTTACAATGATAGTTTTACATGCAGAAAACAATTGGAAATGCATAGAAATACATATAAATGATGAATGAAAGGGATAAACGAACATTTAACCTTACTTTTACCTTCATCGAAGACGTGATTCTCGACGTGACTGAAAACATGATGGTGGTGGTGGTCGCCGCCACATCGAGTCTTTGGGAACAGTCACGTCTTCAATGAAGGGAAAAGTAACCTTTAATGTTCATTTACAATAATAAATAAATGAATCACACAATAAATGATCCTTTTGTCGGCCTCAACACAGTATATAGCCATGTGCATGCGTGTCTGTTGTCCTCGTCTCCCGCCTCCAAACAGGCAGGAAGTCTGCCGCAAAGTCTGTTGAGTACCTGACCAGCTTCGACCACATGTAACTGAATACAAATACTGGACGCACCTTGTGTTAAAACTGTCACTGGCCTTCCTCTAAGGCCGTCTGTGCTTTCGCTTCAACCTTTCATCCGCAGGTGGCACGTTCAAGGAGAACGTACAACTCGCTCGCAGTCTGTTTTTGCAATTACCTGCTTCTTTCTCGCACTCTCGTGCTAAAAGAGACCTTTTATTGAAACTAATTGCATGTCTCTCCGGGGAGCCCAATTGTCTGAATGCCAGACTATGAAAATACACTGTGTCACTGTAATTAGATGTGGGGGGAGGGCACTGACATCACTTCTGTCTGCAGTATTGAGTTACTGCTGTTGAGTGAAGAATACGGAGGGGGTGGGAGGCGGTCAAGAAGAGACTCCTGGATATGTTCACTAAATAAGTTACTTTGGGAGGACCACGCTCCCTTGACAGCAATGCTTTGCTTTGCTGATCAGTCGCTCCAGTTGAACATACTCTACACCGGGAGCTCACATTTTGTGTACATCGTGTTGTCATGCAACGGCAACTTCTGTCAATGTAAGGTGGTTCCACTCACTGCCTGATGTTGATTTCTCTTTACAGGGAACGCCAGGAGCAGCTGATGGGATATCGCAAGAGAGGACCGAAGCCCAAGCACCTTCTGGTTCAGGTAAGAAAGTAGTGCTCTGACATATGGAGGAATACCACTACACTGTGCAGGAAACAATGTACATAGGCACATAGGCAAAAATGCACGTATCATATACATATATTTGGACATTTTTGTTCAGTCATGTCATAATATGCCCCAAATCCATCTGACTGTAACGAGAAATTAAAATAATTTCCATCATCAGCACACTTGTCCAGATAACTGACAATAAAAAGAAGAACCCTGTCAGAAATTTCTATTGTGTTTGGTACATGAATTTTTGCTCAACTGCTGCAAAAGGTGAAGGATACCCCCCACCCCCGTGAGCTGCTTCTATTCCTCCCAGAAGAGTGTCAGTGGTAGCATATGGGATGAAGTCAATGACGGTCACACAAAGCATGCCAGCGACATTCCTCTTAGCTGAGGTAAACCTGTCACCACAAGAACGGGAACCACGCTTGCTTCTGCGCATGTGCAGAACGCATGTACATCCGGTTGGCATAGATTTCCACCAGTTCATCTTTGTACTCTGCTTAAAATTAAGTAGGAGTAGAATTTTGCTGGCTTCAATGCATTGCCATGTGCACGCGTGTCAGTTTTCCTTATCTCCCGCCTCCAAACAGGCAGGAAGAGGGTTCACTCTGTGCATTGGTTTCAGCACTTTGGCGCGTTTATTCCATAGAACAGCAGCATGAACAGAGTGAGCCCTTTTGTCAGTCATACAGTTTTTGTCTCGGTTGGGTGGAGGCGGCTAAATTGTTCATTGTACTTTTCTTAAAAGTAATGTTAAAATTTCATCTCTTTCTCGTAGACCCAATCTTGTGTCTCGTCTCGTGACCCCCCCAATACACTAGCATGTGTCTTCTTTGTGTACTTCTACAGGTTCCTTCTTTTGCCCGGAGATCTAGTGTCCTTGCTGACCTTAATGAGTCATCCCTGGATGAAGACCGCTGTCCCAAGACTGGCTGTGTTCCAATGTTGCGTCCGCAGAGTCAGAAGTACCAGCTGAACTGCAATAAGCATCATCAGTACCAGCCTCTTAGCCAGGACGACCAGACGGAGCAGCACACCAACGGCAAGAACTTCTACTATCAGCTCAACACTAAGAAGCTCCACCATTTCCAGACAGGCCTGAAATCACACGAGTCTGCATTCGCAAAGCCCAGAGAGGTCAACACGCCACAGTTGTCCAGCAAAGGGTACAACCTCCCCCCTGGGCTAGAGCAAAAATGGTTCCAGGACAAGACCTCAGGTGTCTTGACCAAAGTAAAGGACATCACCATGGAGCTGAAGAAGCTCCCAGCAGATCTCAACGGTCACAAAGAGCCAGAAAAGGCAAAGCAGAAGGATCATAATGTCAGTGGTCGGAAATTAAAAATTGTAAAAAACAAAAATAAGAATGGACGCATCGTTATCGTCATGAGCAAATACATGGAAAGTGGAATGCGAGCGGCAAAGGTTCAAAACTCTGAATCCCAATCTGCAGAGAAGCAGTCGCAAGGACCAGGCAGCACAGAAACCCACCTACAGAAGATGAAGCTGGTCAAACAACTCGGCCTCATTGATGGATTTGCAAAAAAACCCAAAGCCGTCTCTGATTTGGGATTTACGGGAGAGTGCTCCAAAAAAGAGGACCACTCCACCAAAACGGAGCTTTCTGTGACAGAAAAGGATAACCATGTTGAGATCAGAGGTCCAGTGGATCAGCCTTTACGATTGACAACCAAGCCTGATCCGCTGTCTTTGCCTCCGGACACTGGAGTTACCTCCTTCACGGACAGCAAAAGAACCCAGGATGGATTTCAAGGATTAAAGCGACACTGTTCCGATACTGACAGTGAGGGGCACGGAGGGAACAAAAGGTTTTTGGCCTTTTCCCACGCAGTACCCTCACACACCCAAATGGGTAGCACCAACCAGAACAGCCACCCGGGTGCCCTGGCACTGCAGCGCTGTGAATATGCTGCTCAAGAACAGCCTATTGACTTGAGCATCGTCAAGTCCAAGCCTGCAGCTTTTGCGGCGAGCCGGCCGGAACGACACGCACAGGATGCAACGCAGGCAGACACGCAACTGAAGGAACAAAGCGAAAGTGAAAACATCACCAGTGCAGACACCGTTGAATCGTCGGCTGTTGTAGACCAGGTAATGAGAAAAGCGGACGCATTTCCTGCTCTCCAGCCTTTCCGTGGGAATATAATCATCACAGACATTACGACAAACTGCCTCACAGTTACCTTCAAGGAGTATGTTACAGTGTAACTGTATAAGGACATGTCCACACCTCCACACGTTTTAAAAAGGCATCTTTTTTGGCCTTATGTCCAAACACAAACCACCGGCCAGGGTGAAGATCTTCAAAAACTCCAGCGGGTCAAACGGCTTGTGTTATAAGTAGGGGTGTCCCCATACAACTCTTTATCTTCCGATCCGAACACATACACAGCAACGGACAAGCAGCAACGTGCAGTGATACCAATGGGGAGAAAATAACGCTGAGCGATTGTGAGGTCTGACCTTTTTGCGGGCACCGGTTTTGTGGCGCAAATGTATTCCTCTTTTCTAAGCATATTGTTTTGTGAAGCAGAAGGCTTAACTTAAGAGACCCCAGCAACTAGCCGGAACTGCTTTCTTCCACAATGAAAACTGAGCAGAACTTTGCTCACGGGACGAAGTGGGGTGGGGAGTCACTGTTGATGCACTACACTGCTGATGGGGATGTCATACAACGTCACGTCAAAAAATCCGAACTATACCTTTAATTATCTGCCTATTTTTAACTGGTTTTATATCTTTTAGAATGCACACGAAAGAGAAAGACGTGTTCCTCACGTAAGAATTGGAGATGACGGGCAAAATTCCACAAAAAGTGCAGTTTTCCCGATGAGGTCGGTCGTATTAAACCAACCGCGGTTCTGTGCCACCACTTGGGCATGACGAGTCTTTCGCTCAGCTGCAATCTCTTTTTCGGACTTTTCACAAAAACACATCACTCTTGCTCCTTGCTAAACACGCCAGCACACGCTGCTGTTGTGATCACGTTGGTTCTGCATGCTGAATAGAAGGGCTGCCGCAGGGCCGAAGCGCTGGAATCGACTGCTTGTATCGGCATGCCAGTGTAGGAGACTTTAGATGCAGACCGATATAATCGGATATGTTTTTTTTGGCTGATATTGGGCCGATATCTGATATCAATATTGAATTGGGACACCCTTAGTAAGAAAATGTATGACATCTCATGTATTTAAACCTTATTTAACAACACAACACGAGCAATTAAGTTATTGACTAACGGGTGCGCTTCCTGCAGTAGTAGACGCACACGACTTACGATGCACTACAGCGATTTTTAAAGAATGAACACCGAGCACTGGGGTGCTCCTGTGGACATGGCATGAATGTTCATAAAATATATTTTAGATTTTCAGATGTGTGAATGTACAAAGAGAACCTGTTTTATAAGCTTGTGTAGCTTTTAATAATAATTACTTGTTTGTTTGTTTTTTTGCTTATTTCTTCTCAAAAGCTTGACGTGTCATTTCTTGTTTTATCACATGCAGTAATTTCCAACTTGAGACGGCAGTGTTTCTTAAGCCTTTCCCCTATGTTTACAGCTGTTTTGGGAGCGGGTGAGGGCATCGGGCATCGGGACAGCGATACAAACACGTACACAGGGTAGCCTACTGTGTTGCAGTCACTCCTCCACAGTTATACAGTAATTCCAAGACATGTTGTGTTTTGAATTATGTGGCTTTGTTTTTTCTCTAATAATAATAAATCATGCTGTTTCGTGGTTGAGTAATTTTTCCCTTTAGGATCAACTATCTTAGTAATGACGGTTCCCGAAATACAGTACATATCTGAACGATATATGCGTCATTTTTGCTCTGATTTGACATGACGTGACTTCTCGTTGTGTACAGTGTGTGTGTGTGTGTGTGTGTGTGTGTGTGTGTGTGTGTGTGATGGCGAGATCAGTTGGACACGTGCTGCTTGGGTGGACTGCTTCAACAAACTGATAAGGAAAAGCGCCTTTCTGTCATTAATGTTGTTGAAATGTTGTCATCTTGTGTTGTTGTTTTTCTTTCCTGCTTGCAGTGCGTTTTAGAGTCCATGTGACCAGGTTAAATTTCTTTTGCAGCCGCGCGGGGGAGCGTTCTCCACGTGATATCGGTCACAAATCTATATGCCAGATGAGCTGTGTAATCCGTCTGCTTCAGACCACCAGCTGGGTGATCTATCATGCAGCTCGCCACACATCTGTGCGGGTCAACGGTGACCTGTCCGTTCTTGGGTTTTTTGTAACTATGCACATACTATACACCAGGGGTGTCACGAGACCAGCTGATACACGAGATTGGAGACTAGATTTTACCGTTACTTTTAAGAAAAGTACGATGAAAGAATATGACAATATATTGAAATCTACTAATCGAATGTAATCTCTTCTGCACTCTGTGTGCGTATGCTAGCGGCCCCGCCAACACAAAGAGAGTGTATGGCTGACAAAAGGACTCACTCCGTTCATGCCGTTGTTCTATGGTGCAAAGGTGCTGAAAGCAATGCACAGAGTGAACTCTCTTCCAGCCCGTTTGGAGGCGGGAGACGAGGAAAACAGACACGCGTGCACAGTGCAAAAATGATCCAGTTCATTTTCATTTACTGTGTGATTAATTAATGTATTATCATCCCAGGCTGAGTGCCCATGAGACTTTTTTTCTTTTGAAAGAAAAATCTTGTCACGTTTTAATCTCGCAACACCCCTACTGTACGCCTCCTCCTTTGAACAGGAATAACCATTCCAGCACTGCCTTGAGTATCCTGGGGCGCAGCCAAGTGCTGAGTTTGTGTGTGCTAAGTCAGTTCGTCCGAAACATCTTTTGCAATAATAAAATGTTTGGGAAATATTTGGCTTCCTGATTTAATATGTTCTGTTTACACTGTCTGAGGTGGTGGCTGGAACGCTGCGTTATGACAGAGTTGCTAACATTGTGGTGAAATAGATTCAATATGCATTATATTTAAATTTCACATAAGCAATTTTATGTGGTGAAATGTGTCCTATACAGCTTTGTGCTTGACACTGAACTATGGATACTTCCAATTACCAACTCTTCATGCTATGAAATCCATTCTCAAATCAAAATGTCGATACTTCACTCATTTGAGGTAATGTTTGTCTGAAACGTTGAATTAAGTCTTCTTTCTTAAAGTAGTTCTTAATAAAGAAGCGTTTATTTTAATGGTTTCATTGTTTTACATATTTTGTGATTGTTTAATATACCATTTTCACACATTTAATTTTGTCCTTTTTTTCTCTTGTTGTATAATAGCTTGGCTATATAAATATTACATTTATATATGCTATGACATGAAATAAACTACTTTTCCAAATTTACAGACACATTAGCTGAATTTGCAAGTATCGGATCGGAAACGAAAGCAGTGGTATCGCTTACCACTATTCATCAAGTAGCTAAGTGCCATATAGGAAACATTGACGAGTGGTTGTCATGTGACAGTCATGTGACTATCCAATGCTATGGCTTCCCAACATGGCAGTCTGTCCAGGTAAACTAGCATATATTTATGACAACTAAAGCTAATTTTTAGCTATTCTAATCAGGGTGTCCTATGATAGACTGTTCTCGCTATATTAATCGACTTAATTCATATAAAACAAGCTAGGAAGATGGAATGTATAGCTTAAAAATTGCTCTGAAAGTGATTTGTCACAATATCAAAAATGCTAATGCGATCCTGTTTTCTATAGTAGAAACTAATAGTTTCCGTATTTCCTCGCATTTTAACTTTCATCTTTAAAAAAAAATCCTCCCCGGTTTTGTCGGAGCAGCACGTTTTCGGGTGCGCTCGGCAACACTCGCGTAACATCGACTCAATGTCCATCGTGAAGCCAGTCAAGTCTTTTCTCCTTATTTCATAATGCAAATGATGTTTTTTACTTTTTAGATTTTTTTTTTTATAAAAATGTGTTCTATCGTTCAATTGTGGCAGAAGGAACAAAAAAGTGTTATGGTGTGTTTTCCATTTCATACAGAATTTCGGTCATTTCCGTTGCTGTTCCGCTCTGCAACCACAGAGCGCTTTACAGCGGAAGAGAGCTGCTTCCCTGACACGATATTTGTGGAGGGGGGTGTGAGAGAAGCAGCAGCTGCAACCGTATCACAATTTCATGTTTTCAGGCCAAACAGCTGCGGAGTCCCGACAGTCAGGAGGGTGGAAAAAAGACGGTCCTTATTGGTCGTTCGTGTGCGTCACAAGTGCCATGAAATTGTTTTTTTCGGTGTCTAACACTGCCGGGTCAGTCCATCAATCACCATGAATATTCCTATTTTATGTACAGACGTGGGTGTCCAAAGTGCGGCCCGCGGCCATTTGTGAACCACCAAACTGTTTTTTTTTTCTTAGCCCTGGGCACACTGTAAAATCAAATAAAAAAAAAATAATAAATCAAAAGTTAATACTATGACTAATGCACTGCATTCTTTTAATACAATTGTTTGGGCCCACGAGAATAGCAAATGCTACTGAAATGGTAAGTCATAGAGATAAAAAGTCATTATGAGACGGACTCATAATTAGGAGATGAAATTACAAGATAAAAAGTCATAACTGAGATAACTGGAAAGTCGTAATTATGTACTAAAAAGTCGATCTCATGACTTTTTATGTCATAATTTTAACTTTTTATCTAAAAATTTCCACTTTTTATCTCATAATTGACATTTTATCTTATAATTTTGACTTTTTATGTATCACTTTTTATGTCATAATTTAAACTTCTTATCTCATATGATAATAATAAATAATAAATAATAAATTAATAAATTAAAAAATATAAATAATAAAAAAATAAATAAATTATAAATTATAAATTAAATTATAACAGATAATATGATCTTTTTTTATCTCATAATGACTATCTTGTAATTTGGCCTTTTTATCTCAAAATTTTAACTTTTTATCCCATAATTATAACTTTTTATCCCAGAATTTTGATTTATCCGATAATTTTGACTTTTTGTGTCCTAATTGACTTTCCTATCTCATAATTAGGACTTTTTAATCTTGTAATTTTGATTTTTTAATCTCATAATTATGACTTTCTTATCTCATAACTGACTTTATCGCAGAATTTTGACTTTTTATCTCATAATTTTGATTTACAATGGCGGAAATGGGCTTCAATGAAATGCAGATGCAGAAAAAATGTATTTGAATACAGAATGGTTGTCTTCTTATGAACTGGATATGATGAGGATGCATATTTGTTGCCTTTTAATTTAAAGAAAAAATTAAGACCGGTTGAAAAATTGCAAGAATGTACATTTTGCACTGTTGGATGTTAAAGAGGTTCCAAGTAGAGCTTCAAAATGCAAAAAGAACGGAGCGAGACAACCAAATGTTTTGAGTCGGCAATTTATTGCGAAGTTAAATCAGCTGTTCATCAGCTGATCAAAAGTTTAAGACCACAGCTCAAAAAAAAACAGAACCCCCCCCCCGAAATAGAAAAAAAAATGTTCAAAAAAGGATTCCTTAATCACCTTCAATCATGAGGGATGCTCCATGCAACATCACCACATAGTCATCTGCCGCTTGACGCCCCTGCACAACCTGAAGCTCCATTGTCTCATTGAAGGATCATGATGGCGCCCCCTCCACTGTGCCATGTGGAAAACATGTCAGGTGGAATCTCCTTGTCATGCCAGTAACGTTGGAAGCCATCAGGACCGTCAAGGTTACATTTTTCTGCCACCTTTCAATCGCTCGTGTTCGGTGCTGTCCTGCATATTCCAAATGTTGTGGCATTGAAGGAGGCGAGGCCTTTGAAGACATTTTCTTAACTTCATGCTGAATGACTTCTACAGCATATGCAATCACATTTGTTGGGATGATTTTAGTCTAAAGCAGGGGGTGTCCAAGTGTGGCCCAGGGGGCCATTTGTGGCCCGTGGCTGTTTCTTTTTAAATTTTATTATTGGCCTGCAGCACATTCTGAAAACTAAAAAAAACGAAATGGGAAAAAACACCAGTAATTTTACAAAAATAAAGTAAAAATATTAAGAGAAAAAAGATGCAATCTAACAAGAAACACTTAACGAGAGGAAAAATAACATTAAAGAAGTTTTTTTTTTTAAAGTCGTAGTACAAAAAAAATTGTCATTTTTGGAAAAATTACATTGTGGAAAAAATTATGTTATGAGAATAAAGTCCAAATATTTTGGCGATAAACTACGGGAAGAAAATGTATAAGTTGAAGTAAAACAGCTGTAATTTTACAAGAATAAAGTCACAATGTCAAGAGAGAAAAGTCGTATTCTAAGAAGAAAGTTTTTTTTTAAGTCATTAAGAAAAACAATGTTTGAAAAATTAGATTGGGGAAAAAGTTATATTATGCATGCAATAGAGGTACTAAAGGAACAAAGTCATATTACGAGAGGAAAATGTATGAAGATTATTGAAGAAGAAAGTTGAAATAATTGGACAATGTAAAAAAACCACAAAAAAAAACCATCAAAAACAGGGAAAAGAGCTAAGTTGATAGTAATAGTCTTTTTCGCCTATATGCCAAACCTTTTTTTTTCTTGAAATATACATAACTTCTTGCTTTACAAAATATCAAAGTTGCATCCTTTCATTTTTCACCACGTGGCCCTCGCTGGAAAAACGGGGATGAAGACATTTCTTAGTGCAGCCTGAACGCTTTTAATCGGGAATACTCACCATCATTTTTTTCCCTGCCTGCCTTTCCTGGAAGAACCGCCGTCTCTCCTCTTCAGGATGTCTTTTTTATATCTAAAAAAAATTGACTATAGCTCATTTAAACGAGTTCATTTGGTTGATTTACTTGCTGAAGACAGATGCTTGCAAATACTGAATATATATAATATATAATTCACCTCTTTCTTGTATGGTGTATTTGTTTTTTTTCTGTCCGCTACGGATATTTGAAATTAAATTTTGCTCGCAGTAATTGATTAGAAAACTCTGCCGATATTGTGTCAAAATAGGATGATATCGTGTGCTGACGCTATTCGCGTTTGGATTGTTGTACCGTTTTCCATTTGCATCTACATTGTATTTATTTAGTCGCCCACGTAAATAGTACTTATTTGTGTACAGTGACTCGATACTCTGCTGTTGTTCGTGGATGATATTTGAGATTTTTTATGCTGTTAAGGCTTTGAAGTCGGAATTTCCCCATTGCGGGATTAATAAATAATCAAGAAATAGCATCTTGTAGGTCTATTATTAGTAGTATTTGTGTTAAGTGCATGCCTGAACTAATGATTCATTTAAAAAAATAATTGAACATGCCGCAGAAAGAAAATATTGCCAGGCGATGAAGAAAAACGGGACCACACAACAAGAAACGCCGAGTGGAAATACTGCAATGTACAGCACCATAAAGCCGTATTTTCGGATTCACATGCTTTATGGGCTCAATGAAAATGGACGTCTCGTTAAAAAGCGTAAAAGAATGTTCCGTTTTATTTCACAAACGCATGCTTATTAATAATAGAAGTTCTCAAACATCCACATTTAAAGTAATGAAGCGGGGAAAAAGACCCGGATACAAACTCCTCCCCTTACTTAGCAAGCGGGTGAGTAAGTGAGGGGCGGAGCTTGAAACATGAATACCCATTGGCCCGGTCGTTCGAATACGTTGAACGACTCGGCCAATGGGCGTTGTCAAAGCGAGACCAGAGACTGCGGTGCCCATAGCAACGCAACGCTGACGTCCATTCTCTGCTTGGAGAGTATTATGGTCTGTCGGGAATTCAGAGTGGCTGGGACTGGAGGCAAATATCTGCCCTGCTAGCGCTAGGAAGCTAACGGTAGGTAGCACTGGAGTAAACATGGAGCTGTCTGCCGTCGGGGAGAGGGTGTTCGCCGCCGAGTCTATCATCAAACGCAGGATAAGGAAGGTATATGCACGAGGTGAACACGCGCCAGTCTGACAAAACCATAACCGATCATTAAAATGTTTAGTGTAACAATTGCTTTGAACTGCGAGCTAACCATGTGACGTCTGTGTGTTTGTGACGGCATGTAGGGTAAGATCGAGTACCTAGTCAAATGGAAAGGCTGGTCTCCCAAGTAAGTCCGTACTGTCGGTAGCCAACAACTAGCTAGACAGTCAACCTACACACAGTGGAGGCTAACGCCACGCTGTGCCCTCGACCCCTCGCTTCCACAATGAGCCCTATTTCTCGCCCCAACAGATACAGCACATGGGAACCAGAGGAGAATATTTTGGACGTCCGCCTGTTTGCCGCCTTTGAGCAGAGGTACGTGACCCGTGCTCGTCAGCAGAACGTTAAATGTCGTCATGCGCACTTTGCTCGGCTGACATTTCACACCCGTTTCCAAACAGAGAACGCGAAAGGGAGCTGTACGGGCCAAAGAAGAGAGGCCCGAAACCCAAGACGTTTCTGCTCAAGGTAAATGTAAACGTAGTTCCGTTTTTTACGTCAACGTATCGCATGTGTGCCTCACGTGAATTCATCACGCGCTTCAGTGGCAGGTGCTGCTAATGTTGCTAATTGTCATCAGCTCATCCGATAACAAGGTTCCAATTTCTTACCTGTCAGCGAATATATATACGGCAAATGTGGGGAAATGGGGGAGAATAAGGGAAAGTATAATCTTCCACAAGAATATCCTCCAGCCGCATTTTATTTTTCTGTGGCGGGGGCGAGTGTTCTTGAGCGGACCGGAAGCTGGGCTTCCCCGGCTAAAGAGATGATTTTGTTCATGCAAGAAATTTGAGAGAAGGAAGGGCAAAATACTGTAGTTTTATAACTGACAGGTGTGTGTTGTTAACAATACTGGCAAAACTCGTTTTATATTTATGGATGTGTGTGTGTGTGTGTATATATATATATATATAATGTGTCTGTGTGCGTGCAAATGTCTGCCTTGCTAGCGCAACATCTATGTGTGTGTGTGTGTGTATGTGTATATATATATATATATATATATATATATATATATATATATATATATATATATATATATATATATATATATATATATATATATATAAATAAATCTGAGACCACTGGAAATGTTGACTTGTGCAGAGCATGCCAAGATGCATGAAAATTGATTTTAAAAATCAAGGTTATTCTACCGATATTTATTTCTAAACTCTTAAGTGTTGGCTTGTTTAAAACTGAAAACACAAAACATGTTGTTTTGACCATTTTTCATTTCATTTCATTAGAGCAAATTATTGCTCTAAACTGCAGTACCTTTATTTGGAATTTGGTAGTAATGTTGTCGGTAGTTTTATAGAATGAACTAATAAACAACTGCTTGATTCTCAAACACATAGTAAAATTACAATTTTGCAGTGGATTTTTCCAGAGCTGTATGTTAAAAATGAGTCTTCAGTAGTTTTTTGTGTGTGAGTTTGCTGACCTAAAGTTGACCTTGGTGTAAATTGCAGCATGTGTCTTGGTGAGCAGGGTCAGTGGAAGTTCAGAGGTGAATGCTAGGTCCAGAACAGAACTTGCTCCTCTAATTGTCCGTTTTATAGCTCTGTCACGCACTTCACTGCACTTTTCAAGCTTTCAGGTCCCCTGTGCTGCAAATTTAACTCAAGTACAATGATGGGGCGGGTGGGTCCAAATAGAACACACAAGACATTTGTGAAGTTTTTATTTGTATACTTATTCAAGTTTTTCCCTCTTATTTGCATGGCTTTCTAATAGGCTCAGGCTAAAGGCTCCGCCAAGTCTTATGAGTTGAGGCATGAGGCAGTGCGAGGAATGCACATCACCTACCCGACCTCAGAGCCTGCCGTGACCCCAAGGACCAGAGAGGGCCTGCGAGCTGTCGTTCCCACTATTTTCCCACCCATGGCTGTTAACCGAGGAGACGGCGTACACGTCGGACCACCGGAAGTGACCCTTGAGCACCGTCAGGCCTTGCGTCAACCCAACACTGGCAAGAGAGCCCCAAAGCTCTCGGAGTCTCTGCAGACCGGCAAGAGAAAAACGGAGGAGCATGCCAGCCACAGGCCTCACAAACTGCTGAAAGTTCCGAACGGTGAAGGTATGAGGTTGCTTTCCCACAAATACCCTGAGAACCACGGCCATAAACCCCACCATCGTCGTCATCATCCACACAAGCGGGGAATGACAGCTGGGGGATCCTACAAGCAGCTTTACTCGCACAGTGACACACACAGGACTAAGAAGTGCTACTTGGCACCCGGCCACTCCAAGCAGCAGTTCCCGCCCGTGGAGAAGCCTTACTTCCTGGACAGGCCTTCCCCGACTCGGCTCGACGACGACTTGGACCAAGTGACGTGGCGGCCCGCTCTGTGCAGTGTCGAACAGGTCCTGGTGACGGACGTGACCACCAACTTGCTGACTGTCACCATCAAGGAGAGCAGCACTTCCAAAGGCTTTTTTAAAGACAAGAGATGACTTAAAAGAATTCAGCATCATTTGGGGTGTAAAACCGAACTTGTGTCCAAACTTTTTCCTCTGAGGGCCTCATAAAATTGAAAGATTTGATACCTTTTTGTAATTTAAAGATGCTAAAAGCAATAAGAAATCCAATGTATGTGCTCAGCTATCTGAACAAAACATCCTAGCTTTGTGTTGGAAAGCAAATTAGTTGAATACCTAAAAATAGTTTAAATAAATGTATATTTTTATATGTTGAAGGCTGACTTTGGACACCCTGCTGTGTTATATACATAAAAGCAAAATATGTAATACACATAGATATATTTGTACCTAGTTTAATGTACTGACCAAAATTATATCAGCCTTTTTTTGTGTGTGTAACCGCTTGTAAAATTTGAGAAACATCAAAATGTAACAAGCACATTTTTTCCATCCCTTCTTTGGGTTGGAATGTTTTGCTGTAATTTAAAATGTTTAGACTGCACCCAAACTGCTTAATTTTGTGAGGTTCTTTAAAAAAAAAAAATAAACATGTTCCTACAATTTGTTTTGAAAGGTATGAAACTCTACAAGGTGTCCCTAAAGTTCGGACATGTAATCTACATAATTCATACAAAACATGCTCAATAATGCAGCGAAATTCAGTCATTGTTAGTTTAAAAAAAGAACAGCTATAATTAAAATTAACAATAATTATATGGTACATATATTTATGATTGTAAGATGTAAATTATGTGTCCAGACTTTCGCTGCCCCCATACCCACACGTGCATTTGTCCCATTTTCAGCATGAACATTCCAAATATTAAACTTTTCTGAATGTAAGAAAATCCTATCTTCATTTTTTGTACTAACGGCTAGTTTACACTGTTTTAAGAGGCTTTGCAACAAATAAAAACATTTCGCTTTTTCCTCCTGGTTTTGTCTTTTTTTCATTACAGAGGTGACTCGCTGTCACATGACGTCATCCCATAAACGTCCCATGTAAGGTAAGGTCAAAAATAAGTTATGTAAAGTTGGATTGACATTGGGAATAAACAGTGTTTCGAAATAATGTTCGCACTGTCAGGACGCCGATTTAGGACAGGCCTATTTTTGTTTAAATCCCCTCTAAATTCGGCGCGTAAATCCAACTCGTGCGTTTATTCAATAGTCGACACAAAGGATAAATAATCTGGTTCAGTTCAAATTGTTTATTAACCAAATCTATATACTACATAAAACAATAGCGCATAATTAGTTCACACACACACTATTAGAAGTTGCCGATATATATGTAACACACACACACATTTACTACGTTATATATAGAACATTAACTACAAAGGCATGCATTCTGACAAACTAATGCCTTTTTTGTCGTCACACATGTCGGTATCGGGAGCTTTTTCTTTTGCCATCGTTCTGCCGCGTTTGTCTCTGGTCTGCAAAGACAAGAAGAGCAAATCCAACATTTCAGTGTTAAATCATATTAGCATCTCAAACGTGCTCTACACAGCTTTGTGCTTTGACTTGAACTCGTCAAGGCCCCACTTGATCTATACGGTACGTTTTGGAGTGTTTGTCACGTGACCGTCGCAGGCGATGGCTGCTTTCCAAAATCAGTTGGCGTTGCCCTCGTTGACTTCCCCTATTGGCACGTGCCCCCGCCGCCATCGCAAATGTAGATCCATTTCTCCGAAAAGCTGAAGTGAACTTGGTGGCATTTACACGTGGAGGGCTGAGGGAGCGAGTCAACATCGAAGGTCATTATTATTTGTAAGAAACAACATAGCGCTACTTAGTGGTGGAAGCATTATTGTTTGGGCTGAAAGTAAACGAGGAAAGGTGCGTTCCATTTCCTCCCACATCCACTCTTCAAGTGGCCTCTGCATGACGTCGGCAATGATGTCATACCAAGTGTCAATAGGGGAAGTCAATGAGGACAATGCGAACTGCTATTGGAACCCAGCCTATGGCTTGGCTTTCCTAAAATGGCAGCGTGTCAGATAAGCTACCATGTCTGCAAGTGTACTATTTGGCAACAAAGGCTCACTTTAAAGCCATTTAACAATTAAGCACTTTTTTTTTAAATTTTGCCCATCATCCACAATCCTTATGTGACACACGAACACTCATGTCTTGTTTTCTGTGTGTTGTAAAGATATAAAAAGAGACAGCTAAGAAGGCACAAAATGGCATGAACCTATTCCACCAAAAAAGCCTTCTGAAAAAAACTCCAGAAACGCTCCAAATGTGACATGCGTATGAACCAAACTACAGCGACATTGTTATTACTGTTCGAAACATTGTTATTCCAACGAACTACTTCATTGGTGTAGTGACACCTTGCCACACCACACTGGCTAGCTAGTAGCTGGCTAGCGGCTAGCTTCACCACACACTCACTCACAATGCCTCAGGCGAACGCTAATGTTGCATATTGGAGCTGCTGCTGAGTTTGGAAAAGTTAATGCTAGGTGTAGCATTCCTTTCTATGTTGCTATGTGAAATCAAATCAATGCGCCCAGGAAGGACGTTCAAGTAACGCTTAACATGACCAAAGTATGGCAAAATACTGTGAGTATTACATGTCATCATGAATGTACCTGTTACTATACGGTCACAGCATGCGTACGAAACAATAAAACATTGTTGGAGGTGTTTTAATAGCGGGCTTTGTAGGCGGCATAGTGTTTTGTTTCAATTAATATGTTCTTTTGTTCAATATTCCACTTGTGGTTTATCCACCAACGGTGCTGGAGGATCCCAAAAACTTTATTCACCAAAGACGAAAGAACAATGTGTTAGTTTTTTGTTGTTTTCCCACACTGGTAATGATGTTCGTGTATATGCATTCAGTGTGTATTTGATGAGGACCTTTGTGATCATCATCATCATCAGACAGGGTATCCGTAGTTCCTGTCACAGCGTGGGTAGCAGTGAGGGTTGAGCCAGTGCTCCATGTTGGTCTCCTGTGCCCTCTGGTCCAGAGCCTGCAGGTGGAGCATGTGCTCCTGTGGACCCACACATGGCGGTGTGTAGCAAAGACAAATAAAACTCATTCATTCTAGCACAATTGAATGCATTAGAACAAGAAGTCCATATAGTTTATATGAGGTGCTCATATGACGACATGCAGAGAAGAGAGAAGACAGAAATTGGGAACGTACAGTACGGTAAGTCAAGCAGGTCAATAATATCTGCCTGTGTTGTCTGTGCTCTGAATGACCCTCACCCTCATTGGCTCATCAGGATGGCCGGCCTTCCTTGGCCTTTCCTGCCTTTTGCTACGGAGGAGCTGCTTAGCAAAGCTTTCCTTGATGACGGGGTTGGCATCTAAGGGGGAGAGACGCATAATCCAATATATAAAATGTTTACCTCTTAAACCAGGGGTGTCCAAAGTGGCGGGCCGGGCGCTTTTTGCGAAAAACGGGAAGAAATCCAGCAAAAACCGGAAAAGCAGCAGTAATTTTACAAGAATAAAGTCAAAATATCAAGATACAAAAGTTGTAATCGAAAGAGAAAAAGTCGGAATTTTACAAGAATAATGTCGCAAAATTATGAGGAAAAATAACTCATTTTAGTAGCATGAAGTTGAAATATTAAAGCTTTGCTAAAAATGTAAAAAATATATCAAACTAAATATCAACGTTCTACAAACAATTAAAAAAATGGGAAAAAACCACGAAACGACGGCGATCTTTTCTTTAAGCCGTAAAATTCGGAGGTCTCGCACCCTTGTCTCGGTGCCCTCCATGTATTTCGTTACGTTGCATATCTCTCTGGCGCAGCAACTCTGATATAAACAAACGCTGCTGGCGCCCGAGAGAAAGCGTTCCTCTCACTGGAACCCGTGTTCACAACACGGGGGGGGGAAGTGGGCTGGCTGTTCGCTGAAAAGTAACAACGTGTCCATTCATCCTCCTCACTCCCCAGAGAGCCAGGCCCACGCAGCAGCATCTGGCAACGTGGCAAAACACAAACTACCTGTGAAAACTGCTATTTGCTCTTCAGCAAAGTGAGGAAAAAGGATTTGCTGCTCTTGGCACTAGAACTACATACAAATGACACATGTAGTTCGCTACAGACGTAGCAAAGCATAGAATCAAAGACGATAGTAGAACATTTAACATGTAAATGAGCGCGTGAACGCTAACACGTAGCGCTTCAAGCAGTGCGAGTAGCATTCATCCACTGAAGACACGTCCATAACCGTCAAAGTCTCCCCTTTGAACGCGACACCATCCACACAGACCTCGCAGGTGCGCGTCAGAATGTGGACAGGTCTGATCAAGTATCTCCAACTCCATTCATTCTAATCCAGATGAACTCATAAACATCCTGCATGATGCGTACATGCATTAGTCTTCAACCTGTCAAATATCATTCTACGAAATACTTCAAAGAACATGGTGGTCCCTACCTGTGTTGATGGTCAGAAGGACCACACAGGCCAGAAACACCAGCAGTGTCTTCATCCTCACCAGCTTTTTCCAGCTCAAACTTTTGCTCCTCTTGAGATCTAAAGTGGAGTCCGGAAGGGGTGAAGGGAAAACATCATCTCCTCCTCCTCCTCCTCCTGCTCCTCCTCTACTGGGCCACCCCCAAATAATACAATCATAGCTTACAAACTACAACATGAAAGCCTTTGAAATGATGAAATGACCTAGAAATATATATTAGTATGTATACAAATGCAAACATGTCATCAGAAACTGAACTCATTCAATCCCAGCCATTTTTCATAAGACAATCCCTTCAGTAGCGGCCATTTTAGACCATTTTGACTGATTTACTTAAAGGCACACAGAATATTGTGTTCTTTGGCGATATAAACATCATCCAAGATTAGACTGTCGTCTTTCAACAGAAAAAAAAGGTTGTTTGTCCCTTTTTGCGTTCTTTAGTAATCAGCAGTAGAACATTTCAGGAACGTTTCAGGCAAATATCAGTTCCCAGCGAGAAAAGGGAGAAAAACAGCTTTTTGTGAAAAGATACATTTCTAGCATGACTTTCACTTTGACACAAATCTGTTGCTTTTGTGACAGCTCAACTATCTAAACAGCTGTGTGTGTGTGTGTGTGTGTGTGTGTGTGTGTGTGTGTGTGTGTGCACACTACACTCCTCCACGCTCTCTCACTTCCTCCTTGCAGTAGAGAGTGTTAATAGTGCAAATGAGCCACGCTGAGCTTATCAAATGCACTTCTGCCTCCTTGTGCCCGTTTTACTGCTTGACAAGTGGCCCACGTAATCACCTCTTTTTGCCTCCAGTGGTACAAATACGTCTTTGGGAGCAAGCGTTCGGCTTTTAAAAAAACATATCGATACGTCTTTGGCATTGAATGAATTAATCACTTCATCACAAAACAAAAGGAGAGATAAGAAAGGGAATCAAATAAGAACAAATAAATAACTACAGAACAGATCACGTCAAATTTGTAGTGCAATAATACATAATAAGGTAACAAGCTTCCCATAGAGTGGGGTTTCTTACTCAACTGCAGAGAGTGCCAGGCGTTTTTACAAGGGGGTGGGGCCGTCCTTTATAAATGTGATTTATTATAAAATATATATGTTCTTGGGGCTGTCAATCAATGAAGACATTTCATTGCGATTAATCACATTTTTGCCCATAGTTAACTCATAATTAATCACAGAAATAAGCTTTCATCTCTAATAAGTAGGGATGTAAATGTGTTTGTGTTAAACGATTCGATACGCATCTCGATCCCCGGGTTAAGGTACGATTCAGAAATGATATATTTTAAAAACAGTGAGCCGATACGATTCGATACGGCGTAGAAACGATACAATTCCAATCGATACAATTCACCGGTCGCATTTGTTGAATTTTACATTCTAAAATAAAGCAGCCAATTGTATAAAAGTGGCATTCTTACAGTATCTTTAAATGTGTAAAAGAGCACATCGTATCCCCAACCATGCTGCAAGGGAGGGGTCCCCAACCACCGGGAAATGATTTAAAAAATAATAATAATAAATAATACTCACAAAAATTTTACAAATAAGATAATTTGTAAATAAATATATCAAATTTTATGTAAAGGGATATCAACTTTGGAAATACGGGCTATTAATTTATTCCAAAAATAACCAACAGTTAGAAATCCTACAGCGTTTTGCATGTTTAATGCGAGTGGCGACTTGTCCCACTTTTTGTTTGATGGTCCTTCAGCACACCTTCTAACTTTCTCTCACGCTGCACAGATAAACTACTGACTGTATTTCTCCCCTTTTTCTCTCACCTCACATTTGGTCCTAAATGCTGATACCTAAATGATGAAGGTAAGATTTGATGACCTTATTGCGCACTAATGTGCACATTTGTTGGGTGCACCTCTGAAAAACAAAGTCCAGGCTCGTACTGGTGGATGGTGGCTCTGTATTCATTCAGTGCTTTTAATTTGATGTTGTTGCTCTCATAGTTTTACACAATAGATAATAAATTCAAAATACATTAATTAGATCGCTATAATGCGCAAATGTTTTACTGATGTGTTGAAAATCTTTCCCTCTGACTAGCTAGCGCCTGTTCATGCTGTTTACATCACTGATCTGTATTCTATATCTGGATAGCTCATACGTCGCACCCGCCCGTGCAAGCCGCTGAAGCCAAAGAGACGCCATCTTACCACTCACATCGCGACTACATTGGCACAGCGTACATAGTGTACAAAGCAGATGAAGAGGCTCGCAGAACATCTACAAGTATATTTGACATTAAAAAGCGGGGAGATTCTCCCATTCCTTCAAGTAATGCAACCTTTGTCCCTTAAAAACCATTTGATACGTTATTCTCTATCTTTTGGCTATTTTAAATGTACTTTTCCCCTTCCAATTCTCATTGCCTTTGGGACAAAATTCTACTGTGCACCCTGGCTCAGCACTCCCCTATAGCAATGATAGTTTTACTGCTCTAGAAAGACATTTTCATTTGAACTGCATATCCCATCCCTTTTTTCCACTAAAATCCATGGTCATGATCCTTTACTTTTTTTATTCTTACTTTCATACAATTCACTATGCTCTCATCTGTACAAAATATGAATCATAAAAGAGACAAGTTTAAAAATCATTTCACATTTTGCTGATTTTTTTGTTTGTGTTATGAAATAGAAATGACCTCTTTTCTGATATAGAAATATATTTGAACAAAAACCACAGGAATAATATGTGATAACCATAATGTGTAATAACCATAAACACACACAGAAAAAAACAACAACACTGAAACAAAACCACATGCTTTGGGTAAGACAATACGTTGTTTGCAATCTCAAACATACCGGTATGCATGTTCAGTAATATTATTTTCCAGAACATATCATATGAATGAATCCTTTTACGTCAGTCATTCAGCAGCAAAAAAAAGGTTGTTTATCCAAATGAAGGGTCATGCCGGGTCAATTGTATGCAAACTGGCTTGCTAACTGCACTGTATACAATGCCTGGTAAGCATCATGGAAGCACTGAGATTCTCCCATTCCTTCAAGTAACGCAACCTTCGTCCCTTAAAAAATACATATATCATGATATAACAAAAAAGTACGTACATTTCCTCTTAGCTATTATAGAGCTATATAAACGTATCAATTCTGGACATACATTTAATCAGAGGAATTTTACACAATCGAAAATATCTGAGAGATCGTAAGTGCAAAACCCTTAAATTATCAATCATAAATCTACATTTCAATCGTGAAATGTTCGTCAACAGCCTTCGAACTGGCGATTTGTGCAGTTAACAGCTGCACATGCAGGCATCTTAAGTCGAAATTTGTGTCCAATCCGAATTAATAAAATAAGTTCACCACGAATGCAAAAGCTTGCCCGAGAAGTGTTTCTTGCGAGTAGCAATATGGCGGCCGTGTGGCTTCACAAGTCATCGCCAATGAGCTACCCAGATATCTTATACAGATCAGCGTGTTTACATCCATTCTCATCTTCTGTCATGGTCAGTGTGACGCAAGCCTCCAAATAGCTGTCCTCGGCTATGCCTGTCGGTAACTCGCAGCTCATAAAACGATCTTCACTTCCGTAAACACACGGAAGTGCGTGTGATGTGCTTTTGCGCATGCATCTTTGCGTTCACGTCAATAAGTCGCATTTTTTGGTAATGTGAACGACCACATAAAAAATCAATAAAATACAATTATTGTAGCTTTGAGATCAGAACAGGCACAATCATTCCTAACGCGGGCTACTGTTGCGGCCGTAAACCACACCAAGCTAAAACCTAACTTCTTTTCCCGTGACTGTACGTTTGCGTCACTACAGCTCGTTGTACAGCAGAGGGCGCCATTGTATAACGGAACAATGGCCACTTTTACGCTTTCAGTCAAAGGTTTACGCACCTCATTTAAGAAGTACTTCGACAATTTTTAATAGTGAACATCTTTTGCTGTCAATGTTGTTTATAAAGCTAGCTACAGTACACAAGTATTTGGGTTTTTTTTGCCTGTACAGTATACGCCACCACCAGGGGGTGGACTTACCATTAGGCAAACGCAGGCAATTGCTCCGCGATTTCCAGGGACCTCCAAACGTCTCATGAGTTGTTTTTTTTCTTTGCCTTAAAGTACGCATTACTGTTTTAGTCTTAATGCCCGTGCTTGTTATTGTAGCAGCTACCACAAAGTACTATTTTACTAGCATCGTGACCCAGCGCCTCACGCCACTACTGAGAGGTAGCGAGCCCGCTCCAAAACAATGACCCAAAAAAATGTCACGATGATGAACAAACACACAGCCCTTCTTTGATAGTGGTGCTGGTTTTATTTGATTTTTTTATGGTTTTTCGTCACACACTTGAGCATATCACATTAAAATATTAAATCACATGAATATTTCATAGTGGAGCACTACAGCATTCAGGAAGCTGGCCTGCTTTCTACGAGTAAGAAAATGCTTCCTGCTTTTTCTCGATCCGTCAAGCTGCCTGTCCGTCATATTTTCAGCCAATGGAATGCATGTGATTGGTCGGCCAGCGCGTGAGACGTGTGTGTGTGTGTGTGTGTGAGAGAGAGAGTGAAGTTGTGTCAGCAAGTGCGTGTGTGAAGACACCTAGGGACAAAGCTAGCTAAGTTGAGCTGGTGGTTGCCAAGGTAACAACAGACCCACATCATCACATGACCCAGCTGGGAAAAAGCCCGCCCTCTTTGCCGTTGGGGTCTCTAGAAGGCCGGCGCCACTGGTCTGTGTTGTTGTGTCAGCTTCTGGGGGTCCAGGGTTTCAGTGAAGGGCGGGGCCTGGTAGGGCTTGGTGGTCACGATGGTGGCACCGTTGGCGATGGGGTAGGGGGTGGCGCGGGCGTGGCCGGGGGCAGGGTCCAGGTGCTGCCATGTGAACAGGTTGGCGTGGGAGCCCGACAGAAAGCGACGGAGCGCACTCAGAGTCAGAACGGCCTGTTGGTTAGCACAGCACATTGGCATGTTAGCATTAGCTAATTAGCATACAGATTTTCTCTAAATTTTCAACCAATCAAAGAAGAAAAATAATAAAAGTAAATACTAGATTATTGTATTGATATATATGATAAATATCTTTAGCTTTAGATAGCCCTAACCCATTTTTAAAAATTTCAATAAAATGATTTTGAAAACGACTAAATTCTCCCAAGAGGCATTATTAATATACCGTACCACAATTCAATGTAATGAATTAATAAATAATCAGTATTATTATTGTCATTAACCACCCATTTAATATTTTTTATATTTTATATCAACTCTATATTTGATTATTTTCAGTACTAAAAAGAATGTGAATTCAGTTCAAATAATTGAATCCAAATAACGTAACAGTTCTTTCTTATTTATTTCCTTGGCACTGCAAAAGCTTAGTTAGCTAGGGAGAGTTAACGTTATAAACAATAAATTCCACAAAGGAAGCCCTTTTTTAAAAACAACTTTTTTGTTGTTGTATCGTAACAATTTTAAGGCCTCAAATGTTGTTGAAAAAGTGTCTTTAAAACTCTTTAAAATGTCGCAAAAACACTTTTTTGCGACATTTTAAAGACGCTCGGCAGGTTATTTAGACGATCTCATCTCATCTCATACACATCTAAAAAATATATATTTATCTATTATTATATTTAAAATATATATATTTTAAATATATATTTAAAAATATATATATATATGTTATTGTTAAAATATAAATACATACAATTATTTCAATGGAGCTATTATATGATATCAATATCTCCATATAAACCTTTTTAAAATGATCATTATTATTTTTTAATGATACCATCTGGCTCTCACAGTGTCTGCCGAGAAAAATTTTAGCCTTTGGCCGATTCTGGTCCTTGGCCCTTGGAGGCCCCGTGTACCAAAGACTCGTTAAAAGAAGATACGGACCCACGTGAGGATGGAGAAGAAGCAGAAAGCGATGGTTGCGCGGGCGGCGTCGGAGCCTTGCGACAGCGGCAGCTCATCTGGAGACGTCGCCTGCCACTGATTGGCCAGGAAGCAGAAGCCGACGAACCACAGGAAGCTGGCGAGGCCTGAGGGGGCAGGACCAAGATGAAGCACTTCATGAACTCCTTCTATAGATATTTTTGTTTAGATCTTCCAACTGGGTCATGATGGCTGTGATTAGCATTGGGATGACATCGGCATCAATCGAATTAGAAACATTTGATTCTTTTTATTCTCTCTTATGAGAGGATTCGTTGATGGCGACGATATTAATTGCTGTTTAGTTGTCGTATAACATTACTTGACTGCTAGCATCTGATCTTCTGGCTGAAAAAGTCCTAGCTTTTTGGTCAAATAAGCATTGGAAGCGAGTAAAGTCACAGTGAGCTCGTGTCCATGTTGTTTGATTGAGTTAGTCCGTCAAGAAACAATATCAATCGCCGTTTTGTCGAGAATAACGTGAAGAGTGAACGCTTAACTGTTAGCACACACGTTATTTCTGACAAGGGCGAGAGTTGAAATGCTAATCTTCTGGCCAAAGAAGTCTCAGATTTTTGGTCGGGTTAGAATCCGTCGAGAAAGGGCAAATTTTTGGTCATAGAATAACATGGAAGGGCAAAGGCTTAACTGTTAGCACGCACGTTATTTCGGACTATTTCAGACGAATGATAATCTTCTTGCCCAAGATTTCTGATAGAATAAGCGTTCTTTAATCGCGTTAGAATCCGGTGAGAAAGGGCGATGATAGCCGCTGTTTTGTCGCAGAATGATGATCATCTTCTTGCCAAAGAAGTCAAATATTTTTGATGGAATAAGCGTTCGTTGATTGAGTTAGAATCCCCATAGAGAGGGTGATGATATCAACCGCCGTTTTGTCGTAGAATAACAGTAAAAGCGGACGCTTAACTGTTACCATGCACGTTATTTCGGAAGATAGCGTGAGTTGAAGCAGTAATCCCGATCAATCTTCTTGCCAAAGAAGTCTGAGATTTTTGATAGAATAAGCGTTCTTTGACCAAGGTACAATCCGTGAAGAAAGGGCGATGATATCAACCGCCGTTTTGTCGTATAACAACATTAAGAGCGAACGCTTAACTGTTAGCACGCATGTTATTTCGGATGGGAATGTGAGTTACGCAATAATCCTGATTGATCTTCTTGCCAAAGAAGTTCAGGATTTTTGATAGAATAGGCGTTCTTTGATGGGGTCAGAATTCGTTTAAAAAGAACGATGATATTAACCACCTTTGCGTTGCTGAATAATAGTATCTGACGTCGTTGAACCTTTACAGAACTTTAGCAGCTGTTGTCGCGTTATTCCGATGTCTTTATGTTTTGGGTTTGTTTACCCGAGAAGACGAGGTCAAGCAGAACGGCGCGTCGTCGGTCCCTCAGGCTGCTGAAGGAGGGGAAGTAAGCATCCAGGACGAGGAAGAAGATGCTGCCCAGGAAACAGGCCACGCCCACGGTGACGCCGTAGTTGCAGGCGTCGGCGTTGTTGTTGAAGACGCACAGCAAGCGCTCGCTGCCGATGTTGATGTAGCCCTCGTTGACGATGCAGCTGAACACCACGATGGAGAACACCTGCAGGAGGGGCGGGGCTTATTAAAGTACACGATGACAACAAATGCAGTCACTACAGAACTCCATTTAAAAAGTGTATTTTATAGCTAAGACCTCAAAAGTTGTGTTTTGTGGCATTTTAAAGGCACCAAGCAGGCCATGTGAAGGATGCCCACTGGGATACGCCGTGGTCGGCTATGACCGCACGTTTCCAGTTGCTTTCGTAAAGGTGGGATTTTAGTTACAGATGTTGTATTTTTGTCCCATGAGAGTGTAGAGATGGTCCATTAAGCATATTAAATACGCCTTTTTCTAAATGCAGTTCTTTACCGCAAACATTTGTATTTTTTTATATTTGACTTTTATCTTCAAATGTCGTATTTTTAAATATCGTTAATAATCTTTAGTATTACAGGTAACAGTGAAATTTTGGACAACTTTTTGACATTTTTTTCACATCTTAAGAGAGTGAATTTGGGACTTTTTAGTAGCGGTAAGAATAGAATCCTCAAAAATGACCAAATACGTAATATCACTCTGTGTGTGTCGCGAAGCTACACAAAATAACAGGTTTTCACTTTTTCAATGGAACCACTGAAATAAATCAACTTTTTAAAGCTTTGTGTCAGTACAAATGTCTGAGCCAGATTTAGAGAGACTAATCCGTGCCTTTGTCTCCACCTGGACTACTGGAACCGCCTTCTCACCTTCTCTCTCTCTAAACGAGCAGTAAAACAGCTGCTGCTGCTGCTCAAGTCCTGACTAGAACCAGGAAGTATGAGCATATTAGTCCGGTACTCAGTTCTCTGCTCTGGTTTCCTGTTGCTCAGAGAGTAGAGTTTCAAACGGCTCTGCTTGTGTGCAAGTCTTTCATGGTCTTGCGCCAAAGTACATCTCTGACATGTTCGAGCCACATCAACCATCTCAAACTCTGACAAGGTCAGGGGGTGGTCGCCATTATTCACACTGAATAATGAACTAATTCACGCTTTTGCAATTAAAATTCTGGTTGCTCCCTCCCTGTGGATGTGCAGCCACATCTGGAGACAAAAGAGGCTTTCAGAGACGGCAAATAAAAACGCCTGTTAATTGATAGCTCGCCTGAGCGTCCGAGATGCCCCGTGCATGAACCACGATGAAATGCTGCTTTCCATACCCGTGTCGCGTTGTGAAGGTGTAGAGACAAAGAGAGGATGCATTCACGATGCAGGCCCTCCTCCATGAAACAAGAACAACATTGCAGAGGCTCACCCACGACAGCAGCCTCAAGATGGTCCGAGGATGCGTGAAGAAAGCGACCGGGTCGAAGGCGATGTTCCCGGCTTTGGCGGCTCCGTAGGCGGCCGCTGGCTCCATCGCCGACAAGCAGCCCTCCCCTCCGCAACCACACGCGTTGCTAGTGTTGTCCTTTGCCCGCGGAGAGAAGCAGACGAGGCGGCCAGAGAGCAGCTGGATGCAGCCTCCTCTTCATCCTCCTCATCCTCCTCCTGCAGCATCGCTGTGACGTCACTCCGGAACTGCTGGATGCCTTTTGGCTTCAGTTCAGGAGGGTCAATGATTTTTTTTGCGCATATTCACGTGTTTTTCTCTCATCAAATGTGATCTGAGTCAATTGCCTCACTTGTTGATTTTATTGTTAATAGAACATAAAATAATTACATTGATGTGCTTATGTTTATGTATATTTTCATGTTGTTTTACATTTAAAGTCAAATTACTTTCATTGAATAAGTAATAATATTAATTAATTTATATTAATAATGCTATTTTGATGTCTTATGATAAGAAAAAGAAGCATAACAGTAATAATATGAAATAATAAAACATATTAATAATAATTTCATATTTTATTTTTTGTCTTGTTTACAATTAATATAAGTATTTATTTTTGAAATCATATTATTATGTTATTATGATACAGTAACATTATATCATCAAAAATAACACAAACTAATACAATGTGTAATAAAAATCATAATATCAATAATAATTTCATATTTTTTTCATGTCTTCTGCAATCCCTCGTGAGGACAAGCGGCGTAGAAAGTGGATGGATCGTGTTTGTCCTATTTTTCCCCATCAATTCTAAAAAGAGTTATAATATTAAAATAATAATGTAAATGAATCTTATCCGAGGTCAGGTCGCGGGGGCAGCAGCCTGAGCTGGGAAGCACAGACTTCCGTCTCCCCGGCTACTTTGTCCAGTTCCTCCCGATGGGTCCCGAGGCGTTCCCAGGCCAGTTTCTAGGACTGTTCTTAGACTTTCTTGCAAATTGAGTCCAGCAGGTTTCGGAGGCAAATAGAACATTTTCAAATGTAGACTCGCCTCAAGTCTGGCCACAGAATTCCATCTGATGCCCTCGGGGAGGCGCTATAATGTCCCTCCAACCAAAACTAGTTGTTACTCGGTGTCTTTCATTCCTTCTGCTCTTAAGCTTGTTGTTAATATCGGTCGTTCTTATTTTGGGGGTTATTGTGCAGCAGTGCTAAATTATCTGATGGCAATGGCTGATATTCCTGACTTGCTTGGTTTTATTGTTTGTTATTAATCTGTTGTGATTATGAATGGATGAATGTATGGCTGGTAAGCGACAAATGAATCGCCTCTTTGGGGGTAAATAAAGTTTTCTGAAACCTGATCTTGTCCTTTCGGTCACTACCCAAAGCTCATGACCGCAGGTGAGGGTAGGAACGTAGATCGACGGGTAAATTGAGAGCTTTTCTTCTGCTGCAAGTGTCTCGTTCCAGCAAAGTGTGCTGTGAAAGACACCATTTAAAACTCTGCATATGCTCTTTTGACTTTTATTGACTTTTATTTGACAAATGGGAGACTTAAAGCTCATCCTTGGTAGCGTTGGATTTCTTCTTCTCCTCTTCTGCTTTCAAGGCCTCCTTGTACTTCCTCCTGTCGTCATCCTCCTTTAAAAAACAAAAGAAAAAGCAGCAAAGGTTTATTTTTAGCCACACAGTTTTCTGTCAACACGTCCCCTTCTCGTTACCTTCATTCTGTCTTTGCGGGCTTTCTCCATCTCTTCGTGGACAAAGTGAAGCAGGTCCTTCAGCTTCCTCTCGCCCGTGTAAATCAGCGCCTGTTGGGAGGATCACATGACTTTCACCTGATGGCGTCACATTGAGCTGATGGTAATCATGATAATAAAAATAAGAGTGAGCAATAAGTCATACTCTCTCTGCATGAAGAGCTGGGAAGAGGCAGAACGACGGGTAGGCCCTCTGCACCGACATGTTGATGTCATTGGCCGAGGCGTCGATGCGAGCGATGACCACATCGTCGTGCTCCTCGAAGGCCTGGGCGAGCTCCTCCCACAGCGAGAAGACGCCACGGGACTCCGGACTATAAGGAACGTCTGGAAGACATCCAGTGGCGTGAAAGTGTTTGCCCCCTTCCTGATTCCTTGTTTTTCTGCATGTTTGTCTCACTTAAATGCTTCAGATCATCAAGCAAATGTAAATATTAGTCAATGACAACACAACTGAACACAAAATGCACTTTTTAAATGACACTTTTTATTGTTAAGGGAGAAAAAAAATCCAAACCTACAGGTCCCTGTGTGGAAAAAGTGATTGCCCCCCCAGTTAAAACATAACTGAGATTAATTGAGATCTATCAGTGTGGAAAAGGTTATAAAGCCATTTCTAAAGCTTTGGGACTCCAGCCAACCACAGTGAGAGCCATTATCCACAAATGGTGAAAACATGGAACAGTGGTGAACCTTCCCAGGAGCGGCCGGCCAACCAAAATGACCCCAAGAGCACAGCAACGACTCATCCAAGAGGTCACAAAAGACCCCACAACAACATCCAAAGAAGTGCAGGCTTCACTTGCCTCAGTTAAGGTCAGTGTTCATGACTCCACCATAAGAAAGACACTGGAAAAAACGGCCTGCATGGCAGAGTTCCAAGACCAAAACCACTGCTGAACATAAACAACATTAAGGTTTGTCTCAATTTTGCCAGAAAACATCTTGATGATCCCCAAGACCTTTGGGAAAATACTAAATAAGTTTAACTTTTTGGAAGGTGTGTGTCCCATTACATCTGGCATAAAAGTAATGCTGCATTTCAGAAAAGGAACATCATAGCAACAGTAAAATATGGTGGTGGTAGTGTGATGGTCTGGGGCTGTTTTGCTGCTTCAGGACCTGAAAGACTTGCTGTGATAAATGGAACCATGAATTCCGCTGTCTATCAAAAAATCCTGAAGGCCATCTGTTGACTGAAAGCAACTTGGGTTCTGCAGCAGGACAATGATCCAAAACACACCAGCAAGTCCACCTCTGAATGGATGAAGACTTTCTGAGTGGTCTAGTCCAAGTCCTGACCTGAATCCTATTGAGATGCTGTGGCATGACCTTAAAAAGGCGCTTCATGCTGGAAAAGCCTCCAATGAGGCTGAATGACAACAATTCTGCAAAGATGAGTGGGCCAAAATTCCTCCAAAGCGCTAAGAGACTCATTGCAAGTTATCATTGCAGTCGTTGCTGCTAAGGGGGGCCCAACCAGTTATTAGCTTGAGGGGGCAAACAGACATGCAAAAAAAAATGAAATCAGGAAGGGGGGCAAACACTTCCTCACACCACGCTATGCCACTTCATGATGCTTCGCTACACATCTTATAATAAGCTCGATCCATCGTGGAAGAAAGACGCTAGCTAAAAGCACTTTTAAACTGTCTAAAGTCCAACATCAAGGTGAGATTTTTTTGACTGGGATTTGCCAAAAAATATTATAATACAAGACCTTTAAACTTGAAACTAATATAACATTTTTGGAGCTTTGTCCCAATACTTTTGTCCATGTAGCATGACACTGGATTACTTTTAACACGTTGGTTTACTTACAAAACAAGACAAAAACAGTCTTGTTGGGATGAAAAGCCACTTCTTCCAAAGTGCTTCCTACCAGCTCCTTCACTGGACGTTTGTCCCATCCGTCAGGTATCGGCTCGCTCTGCATCTTTGGCTGTCGCACACACACACACACACACGCACACGCACACGCACACGCACACGCACACGCACACGCACACGCACACACACACATTTAGAACATGAGTTCGCACGGCGTGTATGTCCACGTGGAGTTACAATACCTTGGCTTTGCCGTCCAAGTAGGACTGACAGAAGGTCTTGATGGTGTCCGCATCCAGCGTGTCAGAGGGCAGGTGGTAGGTCACATGGTCCGTCAGGTTGACCAGTCGCACAAGAGGGGCCTCAAAGTCTCGGACGCGGAAGTACTCCATCAGGCGGCCGTTACGCGGCTCGAAGACGTTCACCAGAACGAACAAAATCTGAACACAAATGAACAAAAATTCATGTATGTGTGTGTGTGTGTGTGTGTGTGTGTGTGTGTGTGTGTGCACGTGGCTCTACCTTCATCCTGAAGGCCTCTGCGGCATGATGGAAGGCTGAGTAAAGTTCTTGGAAATCCGCCGAGCTTTTGTTGACAAAAAGGAGGGCGTGGTTCAAAACGGGCGACGACAAGAGCTGAGACGCCGTCTGCATCACAAAAATTACATCACAAAGGTTTTATTACTTATTTGCTCGGTTTATCGGTTTATTTTTTTATTTTTATTTTTTTTACAATTTAGGGAATATTAGCTACTTTTTCAAATTAATTTATTTAAATGGAATTTAATGAATTCATATCAGGAAATCTTGTTACTGTTTAATTCATTGTTATTGTTTATATTATGGAATCATTGCTTTTAGCAATCATTTCAATGAATTAAATGAAAATATATGAAGTTAACTAACTGTAATTATTAATGTAATTTAATACCATTTTTCATTTATTCTTAATTTACAATAATGAATTTTTTAAATAAAATTAAATTTACATATAATTTTTTTAATTAAATTTAATTGAATTATACATTTAATAAATAAATTATAGAAAGTTTAATTAATATGATTGCATTATATTATTATATTATTATATTATTGAATTTTTACTACTTATTTGTAAATACATTATTTTCCGGGTATTTCTTATCATTATTTATCATTTGGATATGGATATGGATTCATTACTTGCTCAGTATTATTTTCATTATACATTTACAGCATTTAAATAAATGTAACTAAAATATATTAAGTTTAAGGCATTAATTATGTATTTTATTACCTTTTTAAATTAATTATTCATTTACGGTCAATCTTTTTTTTGACAAATTAAATTAATTATTTATACATTTACATTTTTAGAAGGTTTAATTAATGTCATATTGTTATATTTATTAACGAATAAATTATTTTCCAGTTATTTCTTATCATTATTTTAATAATAATGAATGTTTGGCATTACATTTATTGACGATACAGTTATGGGAAAAATAGTATAAAATATAATAAAATAGGTATAGTAAAATACCCATTAATTATAATACCATTCAAGTAAATATCCTGTATATATAATAAATATCAATAAAAATATAATCAATGGCTACTAATCGTGTCAGAGGTGTGCTGCCCCCAGGCGGCTGTGTGTTGAAGTGCACCACTCATCCAACACTTACAGTACCTTTCCGGAATATTCCGTGACTGGGTCCATCTGGTAGACGGTGACAAACGTGATCAGGTCCTCAGTGGAGGTCTGAGGTGTCATTTTGAAGACCTGGATGAGCTCGGACCGTTTGAAGAGCAGCGCGGCATCATGCGTGACGTCGTAGCTGCTGATGACATCACTGCTTTGCATCACTGCAAAGCTAACGTCTGGTAGGTTCACTGCGGCCGTGTAAAACACCTGGACACACTCACTGGTCAGCTCCTACACACACACACACACGCATGCACACAAACACACGACACTGTTACACAACTATCCCCGTGAGCCAACACGAAGCGAAGAAAAAGAGTTGTTACCTTAAAGAATCCGATCACTCGAGGCTCCTCCGAGCTCACTGATTGACTCAGATCAGTGATGACGAGGTCGGCAGCAGACCCCGCCCTCCTTTTCAACCACGTCACAATGGAGGTGGAGCTCTGCGGAACTTTTTATTATCACACGTCGATTAGATTCATTATCAATTGCATAATTGGACAGAGGCTGTTGTTTCCCAAATATAAACACTGGAATTCTACAACTCTGTTCAATAATCAATCAATTGATTAAAATATTTAATCGTGATTAATCACATTTTGTCCATAGTAAACTCATAATTAATCACACTTAATCACAGGTAGAAATGAGATTTTATCCAGAATAAGTTGGGATGTAAATCGTTTAGTGGTAAACGATTCGATACGTTACCGCAGCACTAACCGCATCAAATTTGATATAAAGGGATATCAGTTTTGGAAAACTGGGCCATTATTTTGTTTAAAAAAAATACAGCTAAATACAGTACAGTTAGAAATCCCACAGTTTTTGCACGTTTAATGCGAGCGGCGATTTGTCCCACTTTGTTGCACCTTCTAACTTTGTCCCACGCTGCACGGAGACTACTATGCTGTACTTTTCCTCTTTTTCTTTCACCTCATATTTGGTTCCGAATGCTGATAATATGTGTGAATGCATAAAGGTAAGATTTGATGACCTTTTTGAGCACTAATGTTCATATAATGTTCATCTGAAAAACAAAGTCCAGGCTCGTACTGGTGGATGGTGGGTCTGTATTCATTTTGTGCCTTTAATTTGATGTTGTTCCTGTCTTAGTTTTACACAATACGCAATAAACATGATGAATTACATGGCTATAATGTACGTATGCTTTGCTGCTGTGTTGAAAATCTTACATATATTCTCGTCTTCAGTCATGGTCATTGACACAAGCCCCCAAATAGCTGTCCTCGGCTATGCCTGCTGGTAAATAGCAGCTCGTAACCGAAAGTTTAGCACAGCCAACAGTCGGCTCACATATAAAAAACACTTGTTAGTTTGGACACTCGTATGCCAAGGTACCACTGCATAAATGACAATAAAAAAATACCGGCAGTGGTCCAGGACCTTCTCACTTCTCTGAGATTCGACGAACTCCCACCGACAGTAGATACAAATAACGCTGGTTTTGTTGCGAGAACCGTCTGCCAGGGCTTTGAAGCTAAATTTACCACCAAAATACCCTTTTCTTTCTCCATTTCAGCTCAGTATTTGTTCCCGCTTGTTGCTCCACAGCCACCGCTGCGTTTCCTCAAACAAAGGTGTGGGCTGAGGGTCAAACAGGACGATCGCGTGTCAGATAATAGTGTCATTAAAGGAACCTTCTGTTAACGTTGACAGTTAATTTATGGACCCTGCACCCCGCAACTATAGGAGAGAGCATTTATGGCAGTAATCTACTGTAGTGTATATTTTGCAATATTTTTACATTTGGAGATAATGTCGTGTCACATCGCACTCAGTTACAAGGGTAGCGTAAATAAACAAAGCAAGTCTTTGGTGTTTCTATTTAAATATTACATAAAGGTGTGGGAGCGTATATTTATGATTGTGGCAACCAGTCCAGGGTGTACCCCGCCTGTCACCCGAAGTCAGCTGGGATAGGCTCCAGCATGCCCCCCCAATGAGGAGAAGCGGCAGAGAAAATGGATGGATGGAAACTCACCAGGGCAGGGAACAGCGTTGTGTTTATCCCCAAAAAGGTACAGTCGGATGTGTGGGGCCGATGTTGCATTAAGTTCTTTCGCCAGGTCCTTGTCTTTCGTCACGTCCACCGACGCCAGTTTGACCTCCGACCCATGAAGATCTGCGGCAGCTCTTTGAAACACTTCGGACAAGCGATGTGCGTCTCCGGACAGCGGCGCGTCTGCACAGTCGCGAACACGAGGCAAACGTAAGACGAAATAACAAGACGGCAACATGCGGAGAAAACGCAGGAGTCTTCGGTGAACCCAACGTACTGTACGCGTTTTTGCAAACACCAAAGACAATTTTGAGTTTTCAACAAAACTAGTGTAGAGACCATGTCTCTAAACTTGTCTGGGAACACCTCGGGATCTGCCAGGAGAAGCTGTAGCAAGTAGCCGGGGAGATGGAAGTCTGGGCGGAAGAAGATGGATGGATGAACAAAACTACTGGGTTCTCATAAACATCAGTTAGTCGTATTTGTACACTTCACAGTTGATATATTCTTCAACAAAACTAACATACGTGTTTTTGCAAACACTGAAGACTATTTGGACTCTTCAGTATACCTAACCTCCATTTTTGTGTACACTAAAGTCTTCAATGAAACTATATTTTCGGAAACATCAAAGACACGTCTTCAACAAATATACAGTTTGTATCGTCGTAGTCTTCAGCGTGTTTTTGCATTCTTAAACACAAAAGCCTGCCTCATAGAAAAACAGGTGTTTTTCCAATGTCTATGTTCTTGTGAACATGGCCTGATGTAAGTGTTTTCGTGAACATAAAAGGTGTTAGGAATGGAATATTTTCCACCCTGTTCTAGATGGGTACATGCAACATTGCGCAAGCTCAGGTATCACAAGGCCTTTGGAAAGTGTGCCATCTCCGGGTCGAGGATGAGATCCTGCCCCAAGTGGAGTACCTCTGGGTCTTGTTCACAAGTGAGGGAAGAATGGAACGGCAGATGGATGGATGAAGTGCTGGAGCTGGACGAAGTAGCCGGGAAAGGGAAGTCTGGGCCTATTAGGCTCCTGTTGTTTTTAATTATCTCTCTGATACACACACATGCACACACACAACTTCATTTTGAGGCACTTTTCTGTCTCCCGGCTTGGATGCTCAGCCACCTGGCCTGGACTGGTTGTAACCACATCAGAACAATACACCAACAAATAGTTCATGTGAAGCTTCCTGATCATTGGCACCGCACCACTTCACTTGAGAGACCGCTTGGGCCCCGGACCTTGGTTGTGTGACTAACCATTTTCTCCGGTGCTGGCATTGCAATTGACAGCCTGTCCTGCTAAAAGGGCCGGACCCGAACAAAGACAATTTAGAGCAGCGAATCCCAACCACATCAGTGTGCCATGAGAGATCATCAGGTATGCCACTGGAAATTATACCATCGCACTTAATTGGTCCAAAAATAAGTAAAGAATGTATCTTAGCTCATCTGTCTACGTGACCCGCAGAACAATGAAATGTTCTTCCACTAGATAGCAGAAGGTACAGAATTCACTCACGTGTTGTCATTCATACAATTGTAAAGGTTGGGAAAATTTAGAGTGGTCTGAACCAAGCCGAGCACACCTTTTGAAAAATCAACAGACAATGTAATCATTCCACTTTTGGACTGCTGGAGCTTTGAACTTACAGAAGTGCACCAGGAGTTGTTTGTATTTCTTCAGTGCCCTGTTGAAATTTGCTTTCTCCAGCTGTAAAACTCCATCTTTCTCCAGCAGGGATTTAGCCTCCTTCTGATCCTTGTGCCCGCTGGCGACAAAGACGCAGAAACAGAAGGCCGTCACCCCCAGCAGTGACAGTCTCGTCATGTCGGTTCGGCCTCGGGAAAAGTGGACGTCGAAAGGAGCTGTGCAGAAAGAACGTCAAGATGGGAGTGGCTGATGTTGTGTGTGTAACAAAGCCGAGCAGGGAGCCATGAATGTCTTTGTTATCACACGACTCGTAGCTCATTAACTTTGCTATCTGAGCCTGTCGGCAGCGCTGCCATTGAGTGTTGGTGATATCAACACCATCACTAATAACACAAAATGCACTTTGCCTAATGCTGCGCTCTTCCGCAAGGTCAAAGTGGAGATCCAAACACAGGGAGAAACACACTCTTGCAGAACGCACAAAGACTTTGCACACCTATTTCTTCAAATAGTGCCCTGGGGTGTTTATGTACTGAACTGCAGAAAGTAGGGTGTGTTCAAAAGAGGTATGGCATATAGAGAGTAGGCCTTTATTTGTACAAATGCATGTCTTTTGATATTTCATATATTTTCTTAAATATTTCCACACGCAAATACAGTAATTCCTCAAATAGTGGAGAGTAACGAGCATTATGTTTACTCAACTGCAGAAAGTAGTGGTTGATAGAGGTAAGGTGTTCAGCAAGGAAGCCTTTTTTTTTTAAATGCATTTTTATAATAATGTTATTTAATATTTTGTCAATACATGTCCACAAATAAATACGGTATTTCCTCAAATCGCAGAGGGGAATGTTTATTTCCTTAATTGCAAAAAGTGGGCTGTAAAAGAGGTAAGGCAATTTTTTGTTCAAATGCATTTTTCATTAGGGATGAGTTTTAGACGAGTATCCGTTACGGACAATGCATTTTTGCCAAGTACGAGCATGAAACGAGTACAGCTCGTCATTATCCGTAATCGTGATGAAGGAAAATCCTCATTGGGTAACTACTTAGGTATTCACTCTTCACGCTCTGTGATTGGCCAGTCACACACAGCGACGTCCCTCCCTAGAAGGACTCACTTACATACACGGTGCGTTTGATAAGACACAGCTGTCAACGTGTTGCGTCGGTCACTGCCGGTGTTTTTTTTTGTCTGCTTGCATCTAATTTGGCTGGTGATATAAAGCTAGTTTGAAAACATTGCTTGTAGTACTGAACGCGGTGCGTTTAAGAAAACTACAGTGAACAAGGCTAACAGATGATTTCACTGGTTGCCATCACTGGATGTTTGCATGAATCACCAACCCTGTAAGTGGTTCTTTTACTTTTGTGGCCAAAAACGTAATTTGAATCTCAATTTCGAGGCTGTATCTGTAATAGTTAAATATAGTAGTTAAATAAACAAAAATATAGCAACTTCTGATCAATCCATGTCAATTTCAGACTTGAAATAATGTACTGATTTAAGCCCCGACCCATTTCAGGTTAAACCGCGCCCATTTCCGTTTTATTCCCCTCCCACTCTGAGTACAGATATGAATACAGATCATTTAGATGGGTGAAGAGATACAGATGCAGATGCGGATGGCGGTGTACAGTGTTCCCTCGCTCTATCGCTCTTTTTCGGAGTTTTTTAGTGCTTCTTTTTTTCATTGTAGCTTATGAACGCTTTTACAGGCCGAGCCTGGCCCTTTAAGAAGAATTGGGAAGTTGAGTTCTATGTCTTCCCTCTCTCGTCTGTCTGCACCGCCCATTGTTGTCTGCGTCCTGATTGATTCACAATGGTCTACTGCCAATCTCCTTCGTGCCGCCCTGCCGTGTCTCCTGTGTCATCGCTAGCTTTCTCGCTTGCTAGCTTGTGAATGAATCTTTGGTTCATCTGCAGCAATATGTTTTAACAAGGATACCAAAACGCTACAGTACAAAATAAATATGCGTGAGGGACTTAATAATTACTTGTGTTGATCATTAAGGTTGATCATTAAAATTCAAACGAAGTTGAACGAACTTTTTTGAGAGTCTTTAAACAAGAGAGAAATGTGAGAAAATGTTATTGTCTGTGTGAGAAAAGTGTATAAAGTGTATGGTGAGGGCTTTTACAGCCTTAAAACATATACAGTATAATCACTGTAAAAAAATGAAGTTGGCTGCTTTGCGGATTTCACTTATTGCAGGCTATTTTGGGAACGTACCCCCCGCAATAAACGAGGGAACACTGTACTCGCTCATCCCTAGCAATACTACAATATATTTTAATATATATTTCCACAAATAAATATTGTATTTCCTCAAAAACACCTAATAAATACCATATTTTCTCGAGTAGTGGCCGGGGGTGTTCATTTATTTAACTGGAGCAAGTGGCATGTGTTTACAAGAGGTAAGGTGTTGAGAGAAGAGGCATTTTTTGTACATTTTAAAAATATATATATATTTTTTCAAAATTTCCAACACATAAATCCTGTATTTTCCCTGTTCATTTACTCAGCAGCGAAAATGTGCAAGTTTTATAAGAGGTAAGGCATTCGGAGACCTTTATTTTTTATATAATAGGCACAAGAAATCCTACATAAAACAATATATTCCAATAATAAACATGTGATATTACAGTTTAATAACACCAAAAAAATCATCTGTCATGAGGATTTTGTTTTATGGCAAGTTAAAAGTTCCATCATAAGCAGTCCAAATATTGCATGAGTCCGCAGCAAAAGGCACCATGTTAAGATTTATGGTGTATGTGTAGTTGTTTCCCACAGTGGGGACAGTAGTGGTAGACATCCCAAAAGTCTGATATCATAAAGGGAATCAGACAGAAACCACAAACCAACCTGAAATAGAACATAAAAAGTCATATTTAGTCATAAAGCGCCTTTGTTGATAGCTGCAAAGAGGCTAACTAACATGCGATGTCTCTTACCCGGAAAAAGCGAGGACACAGCACAAAGTGTAGGCCCTTTTCCCCGGTCTTTGTTTGACTTCAGTGTTGACGTCGTTGCGACAATGTGAACAGCGTACACGGCCGGACGTATTGACCAGCCCGCCGATGGACACCATTTGGGTGGCCTGCGGCTGTGACACGGCCACCGCTACTTGTGGTTGTCGCTCGTTAACTGGCTGTCTCGCACCAGCTGGCATTGAAAGAGACAGAGAGGTTTTTTTTGGGGGGGGGGGGACTTAAAATTTGCAATATCTTCCAAAAATTTGGAGGAGAGTGTACGATTCGGGACAACAACACTGACTTTGATCTTTGATGATCTAATGAGACTGTATTTTTTTTAAAACTTGACTTTGTACCTGAGGTCCCATTCGTTCTTGCATGTTTGTCACCTTTAAAGGTTTCAATTAATCAAACAAATTTAAATATTAGTCAAGGACAACACAAGTGAACACAAAATACAGTTTTTAAATAAAACTTTTTTATTATTAAGGGGAAAAAAAGTCCAAGTCTACATGTCCCTGTGTGAAAAAGTGATGGCCCCCTAAAGCTAATAAGTGGTTGGGCCCCCTTGCAGCAACAACTGCAATCAAGTGTTTGTGATAACTTGCAATGAGTCTCTTCCAGCGCTGGGGAGGAATTTAGCAGAATTGTTGTCATTCAGCCACATTGGAAGCTTTTCCAGCATGAAGCGCATTTTGAAGGTCATGCCACAGCACCTCAATAGGATTCAGGTCAGGACTTGGACTAGGCCACTCCAAAGTCTTCATCCATTCAGAGGTGGACTTGCTGGTGTGTTTTGGATCATTGTCCTGCTGCAGAACCCAAGTTGAGGTCACCAACAGATGGCCGGAATTTCTGCTTCAGGATTTTTTGGTAGACAGCAAAACACCCCCAGACCATCACACTACCACCACCATATTTTACTGTTGATCTGATGTTCTTTTTCTGAAATGCGGCATTACTTTTATGCCAGATGTAATGGGACACACACCTTCCAAAAAGTTCAACTTGTGTCTTGTCAGACCACAGAGTATTTTCCCAAAGGTCTTGGCTATCGTCAAAATGTTTTCTGGCAAAATTGCCTTAATGTTCTTTTTGTTCAGCAGTGGTTTTGGTCTTGGAACGCAAGCCAATTTTGCCCAGTGTCTTTCTTATGGTGGAGTCATGAACACTGACCTTAACTGAGGCAAGTGTGGTCTGCAGTTCTTTGGATGTTGTTGTGGGGTCTTTTGTGACCTCTTGGATGAGTCGTTGCTGCTCTCTTGGGGTCATTTTGGTTGGCCGGCCACTCCTGGGATGGTTCACCACTGTTCCATGTTTTCCCCATTTGTGGTTAATGGCTCTCGCTGTGGTTGGCTGGAGTCCCAAAGCTTTAGAAATGACTAATAACCTTTTCCACACTGATAGATCTCAATTTATCTCAGTTAAGTTACGTTTGAACCTTTTCACACAGGGCCATGTACGTTTGGATTTATTTTTCTCCCTTAATGATACAAAGTTTCATTTAAAAACTCCATTTTGTGTTCAGTTTTGTTGTCATTGGCTAACATTTAAATTTGTTTGATGATCTGAAGCATTTGAGTGTGACAAACATGCAAAAAAATAAGAAATCAGGAAGGGGACAAGCACTTTTTTACACCCCTGTAGATACTGATACATTGAAAATCAAAACAATCAAATAAGCAGAAGGTCCAAAGTTCGGTCCCCAATCAAGGAGACAAATCTGGACAGAAAACAATGGGTGGCTAAACAAGGAGAGGAAAGATGCTATCTTACCCGTCTCTTCATAGGGGGGAGGCGGGGCTGGGGGGTAGGAGAGGGAAGCATAATAAGATGGTGGAGGATGAACGTGAGACGCTTCCATGCCCAAAGCCGGAGGCAGCGTGGCCTGGTCATACGTTGGAGGATGCATTCTCTCTCTCTCCTCCTCAAAAGGTAAAAGTGATGTTTAATGAACATTTTTCCATTTCATTCATCCTTTATAATTCTTGCATTGAATTACTGCATATAATTCTGCATGTAAAACCATAATTCTTCTCCATAAAGGGTATTTTTTTTGTTCATATTTTTGGGTGTCTTGAACACATTAACAGGATTGACATTATTTTTGATGGGAAAAATTGCTTAGGTTTTTGTACGTTTCGGTTTTTGGAACACGTTAATCAGGAAAACCCGGCTACCACTGTATTCATTCATCACTACCGACTTTGGGTGAATGAGCTTTTCTGCAGAAAATATGGCCTAGTTTCATTAAAAAAACAAACATATTTTTTACCAAAAATCCCAAAACAGCACATATGTTTCTGTCCTGCGGCCTTTTGTCCTTCCGTGCCTGAAGATACACGTACAACAAATGCATATTGGCCTGTAAATGAAAACGTCCAGCGGAGGAAGCAGTGGTCTTACCTTGAACGCAGACAGCAGCTCGACTGAAAGGATGCAAAGCGTCTCTGGATGGTGATCGCTGGGAGATCAAAGCCCGTTGAACCTGTTATGACTGGAATTAAAACTATTCCTTTTCCTGCAGACCTCAAACTTCAACCCTCAAACCATCTATAGGGTGAGCTGACGCATACGATTATAGCCGTCATTGTATGTAGGCCACGTTATGTAGGCCAGATGTGCTTTTCCAGCAGAAATCTTTTACCACAACCCAATCTTTCTGCCTCCGCTGAGTAAACAGCAAAACTCTTCATCGGGACAATCAAATCCAACCAATAACAGATTGATCGGGACTGCCCAACCGGGGTTCCAAAAGGAGGAAATGCAATGTTACCAAAATGCTTGCAAAGTTTGATCAAATTTCGTGAGAACTTAATGCAAATTTTTACCGAGGCTCATATTCAGCAGAGAAAAGTCTTGCCCACTGGGGGCCTTTTTTGGACGCATGGGGAGGAAATGTACAGACAGAGATTTCAAGTAGTTCCTTCAAAATTAGGTCACGCAAAGGTTTTGGCAGGAAAAGTGGTGACACGCCTTGTGGGCGAAATACATGATGTACTGTACTCTCTTCAAAGTCTTCACTGTCCCGTGCTTAGCGTCACTCTTAAACAGACAACCTAGGCATTTGGACTACGTTTACAGAGTGAATTTTAAATGACTGATAAGGTGTTTTATGGCAAACCTTGTCTATTTTACTCTGCCTGTGCTTTTTCTGAGACATAGTGAACATTTATATATAATTCCCACGGCTCTATAGGGAGGCCATAATCATGGTTTGGATTGGAAAAATAAGTCAAGTTTGTTATTGTTACGCTTATTCCACCGCATACGTCACCGTTTCTTGTTAATGACGTTTATCATGCACGAGAAAGAGTTTCATAGTTTCATAGCAACCGTCCTTTAGCATTGAAATCGAGAACAAATGACGAGTAAGAGCATATAAGAATCAATTCTAATGATGTGCTCACCAGAGATGTCCATTTCCTCCTCAGTCAGCCATTGTGGGCGTGACTTAGCTTGTTGACCACTTTTGCTCTGATCACCCAATCAGAGGACTGACAAGTGCTGCTGTTACTGTGGGCGGGCTAGCTGGGCCTGAGAGGCAAATCAAACACCCCTGATTTGGTGCAGTTCCTCCTCTTGTGTTTATCTGAATCACTCTTGGTCTGGCCCATCACCTGGGACCTGTTTGCCTTGGGAGACCCAACCAGGGGCATATACCCCCCGACAACATAGCTCCTAGGATCACTCTGGCACACAAACCCCTCCACCACGATAAGGTGGTGATTTACGGAGGACAAAATCTATTATATTGATATATTATATTTATGTACATAGTTTGCGGTAAAATTTCCCCAAAAAACAAAAGATTTCTAGCAGAACAAGCTAGCTGCGTCTTTATCAAAAATATTCAACGTTAAACAAAGTTGTCGTAACGCGTTAAAATCAAAACAAATGACGATTAAGAGCATGTAAGAATCAATTATTTTGATATATTGTACTGATGTATCTATTATTTCATGGTGAACGTGCAAAAAAAACATTTCTGGCATTTCTACGTCATGCTAGCAGAACAAGCTAGCTTCCTGACCAAAAACAAACATTCAATGTTACACAAAAGTGTTGTTTAGCATTGAAATAAAAAACTAATTATGCGTAAGCTTGTATAAGAATCAATTTAGGTATATTGATATATTGTATTGAGGTCAATATAATTTCATGATAAACTCACAAGAAAAAACATAGTTTAATCTACAAACACTCCATGTTAAAAAAAAGCCGTCGTTTAGCGTTGAAATCAAGAACAACCGACAAGTAATATAAGAATCAATAGCATATAAGAATCAATTATATTGAAATATTGGCATTTAGATACACGAGGCTAGCTGAACAAGCTAGTTTCATCCAACGTTAAACAAAGCTGTTGTTTAGCGTTAAAATCAAGAACAAACAAGTAAGAGCATATAAGAATCCATTATATTGATATGTTGTATTGATGTAGATATTATTTCAAGAGAAACTTAAAAAAAAAAGATTTCTGGCATTTTTTTGCTTAGCCCTAGCAGAACAAGCTAGCTACCTCGTCATCAACAAACATTCATTATTAAACAAAGCCGTTGTTTAGCGTTGAAATAAAAAAACAAACAATGAGTAAAAGCATATAAGAATGTATTGTATCTATATATCGGATTGATGTAGATATTACCTCATGGTAAACTTTTAAAAAATGATAAAGATGTTTGGCATTTCTGTGGAGCACTAGCAGAACAAGCTAGCTGCCTCTTCATAAATAAACATTCAAAATCAAAACAAAACTGTCATTTAGCGCTGAAGTAAATGACAAATGAAAAGTAAGAGGACGTAAGAATAAATTATTTTGACTTATTGTAAATATTATTTTATGGTAAACTTACACAACAAACGTTAACATTTCTTGCATTTCTACTTAGCGCTAGTGGGCCAAGCTAGCTGCCTGTTCATCAACAAACATTGAACATTAAACAAAGCTGTCATTTAGTGTTGAAATAAATAACAAACAAAGTGTAAGAGCATGTAAGAATCAATTATACTGACATATTATATTGACACATTGGAAAACTTACACAACAAAAATAAAAATTTCTTGTATTTCTCTTTAGCGCTTAGTGGACCGAGCTGACAAACATTCAACATTCAACATGTGAAAATCAAGAACAAACGACGAGCATATAAGAATCAATTATATTGATATATTTTATTATTAAAGATATTATTTCATGGTAAACGATGCTTAATGCTAGTGGAACAAGCTAGCAGCATGTTCATCAACAAACATTCAATATTAATCAAAAGTGTGGTTTAGCGTTGAAATCAAGAAGAAACGATGAGTACGAGCATATAAGAATCAGTTATATTGAGATATTGTATTGATGTACATATTATCTCAAGTAATCATGCAAAAAAAACAAAACAAAAGAAGATTTCTGACATTTATGCTTAACGTTAGAGGAACGAGCTAGCTGCCTTGTCATCAACAAACATCCAACGATAAACAAATCCGTCATTTAGCGTTGAAACCAAGAAGAAACGTAACAAGTAAGAGCATGTAAGAATCAAACATTGATATGTTGTATTGATGTACATTAAATTTCATAGCAACCGTACCAAAAAAAGGAAGATTTCTGGCATTTCTGCTTAACGCTACCAGAACAAGCTAGTTGTCTCGTCATCAACAAACAGTCAAAGTTAAACAAAACCGTTGAAATAAAGAACAACGAATAAGAACATTTATATCATAAATATATATACATTCATATATGTTTTTGTTCATGATTTTTTTTTTGTACTGCTTTGGCTGATCCTTATTTCTTGTTTTGTACGGCGTCCTTGAGTGCCCAGTAAGGCGCCTACCAATTTGTAAAATAATAATTATTGTTATGATAGGAATCTAGCCATTTTTATGGTATGGCTAAGCTCACAATGTACCTAAAAAATAAAATAAAAAGATTTCCAAGCTCGTTTCCCCTTTGATAACAAATGCTCAAGGACGAATGGCAAGGAAGAGAATAGTTTCAATAAATGCTAGAAGTGGACGCTGGCGTGTTAATTGTGTGTAAAACGCCAGTTGCCATGCTAAAATGCTAACAGCAAACAATTGATAAAGTAGAACAATTGAAAGAAAGAACGTCGATTTTCACCTTTTTGAATTTTGATATTCATTCATGAAAGAAATAGAAGGACCACACGTCCCGTACACACAATCCTTCTCAAATAAATGACACCCGCAGGTACGCACTCAAATCCACATTCATTTAATCCTGTTCAAATGATTCCTTTTTCATCAGCAAGAAGGTCCATAAAACACATCAGTTGCATCGATCCATTGCATGGATACCAAGTCTTCGAGTCCACAAGCTTCTCGGGGGGGTTGCTTGGATCCATGTCGGGGACGGGCGCCGTGTTAGTGAAGATGGTACGTATGCAGGTGCGCATTGCAGAGCGGACAGTAGTGATCATAAACCCAAAGACTTGGAAACATGAATGGAATCAGACAGAACCCACAAATCAATCTGAAATAAAGACCGCAAATAAAAAGGTTTAGACGGCACAGCACGTGGCCAGCAGACGCTAAGCCAACATCTTATCTTACCCGGTGAGAGCAATGATTACGCAATAGACGTAGGCGGACACCCCGGGACTCCGTTTGATTCTGGTGGTGACCGTGTGCTGACAGTGTGAACAGCGTACACGACCGGGCGTATCCAGCAGCCCTCCGACAGCGATTACTTGGACTTGCTGCGGTTGGGACACCACCACCGTTTGCCTCACGTCGATGTGACGTCTCGAATTCACTGGAACCCAAAGATGGATACGTGAGGACATCAGGAAAGAAACAAATTGGAGCGGATCCCAGACGTGATTAATCAACTTTGCTTCAATACGTTACACATTGTTTGTAATTATGTTCTACTTTGTTTACATAGCGGTGCGATTTTTGGGCAATTTTTGCCCATCATCCACAATCCTTATGTGAAACGTGAACACATATTTCGAGTTAGTATGAGCTAGCTAACATTGCACGTCATTTCGACAATGAAGCCCTCTAAAAAGCCCTCTAACAATGATTTATGGTTTTATCCACATGCTGTGGTCATGCATTAAGAAGTACATTGATGATAACATGAAATACTTACAGTATCTTGCCCTTTTTTGATGGTTTAAAACATCACTGAGACCTTTTTCCTACGCGCATGGATTTGACGCACAACTTCCATCAACAGCAGCAGCATAGAAACAGTGACGACACTTACAAGGTCCGCTCTCGTTGGGTTGGCTGTCTTCCGGCACCAGACTTGTGCGCCAGTCCGCAGGTGAAAAAACGCTGACAGCAAACGAGCATCTTGTTGAGTCTTTGTAGCGAACTTGGGAGCCAGTAGTATCCACTCTTCCGTCTGTCCCGTTGCGTCTGTCCCGTTGAGGCGTCGTGTTCCTCCGCCAGATAAATATATATTTTTGTTTTAGCTGCTGCAATAACAATATGGCTGTAGCTCGGTTAATATACAGGTCAGTTAAGTAAATGAAACACTGTTGGCGTTTTTTTTAGGGTTTTTTGTTTGGGCTTTAGCATCAAAATAGGTAACTCCCATGACGTGCATCGTTAGCCAACTCGTTAGAACGCGCAGAAAAGGGAAAGAAATGTGTGTTCGTGTTTCACATCAGGATTGTGAACGATGGGCACAATTCCCTCAAAAAGTGCAGTTTTCCTTGAAGTCATGCAGATGAAGATCGGTTGCCTTCAAAACACAGAAAGTGTAAATTACTCCGGAGTTGCTTATCCTGCAATTATTGCTTTAAATCGGCTTCTTAATGAGCGTAAAGGGGTTGTTTGATTTTATATCACAGCCTCCCTGCCACCCACAGTAAACATATCGCTGTCAAAAGATGTTTATAGAACGTGTGTACTGCTTTGCAGCCTTGTCGCTATAATGGAATGGCGTTAGAAGACATTATGTAAACAAGGCATGACTTACTCTCTTGTGCCAACTTTGACGTAGAGGTCATTGTTGTTTTTTTCCTGTGTTGCAGCTGAACAGCATCCTTTTTCAAAATGCGTTTCTACCTTTCAAGCCAAATGCTTCTTGTGAAGGCGATCCTTCGAAGCAGTCATCAGTGAAATGATCACTGCAAAGAAGAGAAGTCGAGGTGGGCGTCCATCTGTCTCTCGTTCTCTGCATTTGCTTCGTCCATTGTTGTCTGAAACCATCCTCTTTTGGAAAAGAAAGCAAACTTACAGTATCACTTGGATACTGTTCGTCATGGGTGGTGCCATGAACTATAAATATGCTTTTTGCAAATTTGCCGTTCGCTTTCGAAAAATGGAACAATGTGGAACATAATTACAAACAACATATAACATATTTAAGCAAAGTTAATTAATCATGTCAGGGACCCTTTAAAGACAAATTGCTCCAGGGTCAAACCATCAAACAACTAAATTCAACACAAATAAAGTAAAACTACTCCATTTGAAGACGCTTGATAGACACGTAATGGAGAGGAAACAGGATGGACACCTATTGGCCATTCATAGGTACAGCGCTACCTCATTTCCAAACGTTTCAACGAAAACCATAACTGTTAGATGCACTGTTAGAACATACTGTTAGATATTATTATTATACCTATAGATTCAATCTAATCCTTCAGTGCATTTTCTTCTCATAGAAGGCCATTTTGACACACACTCACGTAGCACAATTAAACATTGCGCAACACGTACACATGACTAATGGAAAAATACTGGGACACACAGTAGATGCGGTGCTCTCACTTGTCCTTCTTCCCCACTCTGTTTGAAGCGGTGGCCATCTCTTGTGTTAATGAAATTGAATCCTCCTAAATTCCCGCGGTCAGGTGTGGAACCAATTAACCGCCATAAATGAGGGATGACCGTTTTTGTTATCTTTAATGATGATTTTTAGTGCATGAGAAAGTGGAAAGGAAAAGGGCTTTGAGTATATTGGCCTTTCAGGACGCTGGTCTTTGAAGGTTTGTCTGGAAATGACGTTATGAACTGAATGAGGTTACGTACCAACCGTCGGTTGATGGACGATGACTTGGGAGGTCGGTGAGGCGGGCAGACTCAAGACGGGAAAAGGATTGGGCTGCACAATGACCGCTAAACGGGACAGACGCACGTCATGAGGACTCGCCACAACATCAACGACAAACACGGTCTGCAAAGTTGCTATCTTACTGGTCGCTTCATAAGGGGGTGGAGCCACTGAGGGCAAGGCGGGATGATAAGAGTGGTTGTGAGGAACGATGATCGTGGAGGGGCCCAAAGACGGCTGGAGTGTGGCCTCGTCATACGAAGGAGGGTCCATTAGTGGGACATTCAGGCGTACAGGAAACTGGTAAGGCAGGGAAAGTTTTTAGTTTCAGTTAGAAAAAAAATGTTTACCATATACAATAACTCCACAAAACCAACAACACAACTGAACACAAAATTAAGTTTTTAAATGAAACTTTTTATTATTAAGAGAGAAAAAAAATCCAAACCGACATGGCCCTGTGTGGAAAAGTGCTTGCCTCCCCTGTTAAAACATAACTGAGATTAAGCGAGCTCTATCAGTGTGGAAAAGGTTATAAAGCCATTTCTAAAGCTTTGGGACTCCAGCCAGCCACCATGAGAGTCATTATCCACAAATGGCGAAAACATGGAACAGTGGTGAACTTTCCCAGGAGTGGGCGGCCAACCAAAATGACCCCAAGAGCGCAGTGAAGACTCATCCAAGAGGTCACAAAAGACCCCACAACAACATCCAAAGAACCTCAGGCCTCACTTGTCTCAGTTAAGGTCAATGTTCATGACTCTACCATAAGAAAGACACTGGGCAAAAAAGGGCCTGCATGGCAGAGTTCCAAGACCAAAACCACTGCTGAACAAAAACAACATTAAGGCTCGTCTCAATTTTGCCAGAAAACATCTCGATGATCCCCAAGACCTTTGGGAAAATACCCTGTGGTCTGACGAGACATAACTTTAACTTTTTGGAAAAGTAAGGCCCACCCATCCATCCATCCTTTTTCTATGCCGCTTATCCTCAGTAGGGTTGCGGGGGTATGCTGGAGCCTATCCAAGGTGGGGTACACCCTGGACTGGTTGCCAGCCAATCGCAGGGCACGTATAAACAAACAACCATTCACGCTCACAGTCACACCCATAGACAGTTCAGAGTCGCCAGTTACCCTCACATGCATGTTTTTGGAACGTGGGAGGAAACCGGAGTCACCGCCAAGGTAAGGAAGACTGAAACATAAAAAACTAAAGTGTCAAGATTAGGCCAAGAAATACCTGACGTTGAAGTTTTCCAAGGTTCTATGGACCAATGAAATGAGAGCTACTCTTGACTGACCAGAGGACTGTATTGCGTAATGGACATCAGGCACCACTTCACAGTCAGATGACAATTTTCGGGGTGAACGACCTGAAATATGCTCCCAAACCTACTTCCATGATCTTAACAAGTGGCTCTGTTCCTGACAACAACTGAATAACAAGCACACACCTTTTCTTATTGGACACAAATGATATTGATTGCCGAAAGGCAAAACTCTCAGTTTACCAGTCGGTCTACGTTCCTACTCTCACATATGGTCATGAGCTTTGGGTAGCGACTGAAAGGACAAGATCGCAGGTACAAGCGGCCAAAATGAATTTTTGACAGTTTTGACAGTTTTGTTTTCTCTCTTAGAGATAACGAGAGAAGCGCTGTCATCCGGGAAAATCTCGGAGTAGAACTGCTGCTCCAACACACTGAGACGAGCCAGATGAGGTGGTTTGGGCATCTGGTCAGGATGGCCCCCGGACGCCTCCCTGGGGAGGTGTTCAGAGCACGTCTGACCAGTAGGAGGCCTCGAGGAAGACCCAGGACGCATCGGAGAGACTATGTCTCTCAACTGGCCTGGGAACGCCTCGGGATTCGCCGGGAGGAAGTAGCTGGGGAGAGGGAAGTCTGGGCCTCCCTGCTTAGGTTGCTGCCCTCGTGACCTGACCTCGGATAAGCAGAAGAAGATGGATGGATGGAAGTACGTGATGGTGAAGGTAAGGTGTTTATGGGGCTAGCAATTACTCATGGATTTTCACCAATCGCGGGTGGGTCCAGAAGTCCAGAGTCAACAGTTAAAGAAACCTGGATGTGATTTGCCTAATAAGTGTTCATGCTGCATACTAAGTAGTTGTGCATATGTTTTCACCTAAAAAACAACTCTATTTGCCATTCAAAAGATCATGCTAGCGTATAAAAGAAGACTGTTCTGTAGATAAAGTATACACAGATACCGGCTACTACAATAATACTCTGATACTTTGTAATCCTATCTGGTAAAAGGACAAATCCAGAGCCCTCGACACATTATAAGAAAATAGTAGAGTGGTGGACATCTCTTACGGATTTTAAAATATGTGAACTCTTACCTTGGACAAAGAAGGAAGCCGAGTGACTGGAAAAAAGAAGCCGTAAGTTGTTGGCAATAGCCGACCGTGACATCACATCACAGCCTGTCAGACCTGTTCTCTCTCCTCTGGAATTTGGCAACATTGTTTTTCCCACAGACCACACACACACACACACACAATCATCTATGGTGTTAGTGACGGTCATTCATAAGCAACATTCTTGTTTTTATTTTTGTTCTCCCACACAAACGTAGACTGTAAGGTTGGGAAACATCTCAGTAGATCTAAGGCAGGTGTGCCACTGACCAATCAGGATTTACTGGAGCAGGGGTAAGAAAGTAACTTTACTTGTGTTACTGCAGTAGTTGGTTTCAGTCATTCATTATTCCCTCAGTGGACAGCAGCTCCCTGGTGCCGGCAGCACTCGTGCACAACCGTGTTTGACTGTAGACAAGACACAATTATCTTGATACTCACTTGTGTTGCCAGATATGTAAACAAGATAGAATAAAACGTCTGCAGACATGTGAGGGCTGTACTCACTTCAGATGCTACAGTACATGTATATTCAAGGTCGACCGTGTTGGAGACTAAAAGCAACAAAGTATCTCTCCCTACAATTCCGAGAATGGCACACATGACCCAGGAAAATCGGCCCATCCATGATTGGACGACAGTAGTGACGACTTGCTGACAGTTTGTGCAGCGTACACGGCCAGGAAACCGTGTAGGCTGACCCGGCGGGACCACCTGTGTACCAGCTGGAATGCACAAATCAAGAAAAAGAGGAGGGCAGGTGAGCTGGAAGAAGAAGGAAGTCGAAGGGACGACAGAGTGGACGCTCGTAGACCTCCGAAATAATGTCAATAGAAATCATCTGTTCCAAGGTACACGGAGTTTGCATGTTGTCCCTGTGCATGCGTGGGTTTTCTCCGAGTACTCCATCTTCCGCCCACATTCCAAAAACATGCATGTTAGATTAATTGGCAACTCTAAATTGAATGTGAGTGTAAAAGGTTGTTTGTCTATACCAGGGGTCTGCAACCCGCGGCTCCGGAGCCTTGGTTCTTTTTGGATTTTCTGTCGAAGTGCTAGGGTCATGAGTCAACGCTGTGAGAAACCAGGATGCTATTCGGCTATTTCACTTTTTAGCTTCCTCTGTTGCTTATGGCAACGAAAACGACATGGAGAGTGGCACAGGAACTGGAACTAATTGATGTGTTACTACACTGCCGACCCCTGGTTTATACTGTACTGTGCGATTGGCTGGCGACCAGTCCGGGGTGAACCTCGCATGCCGCCGAAAAGTCAGCTGAAATAGGCTCCAGCATACCCCTGCGACCCTAATTGGATTAAAGTGGCATAGAAAAGCAATGAATGAAGGAGTAAGATCTCAACACGCATGGAGCACATAAGGAATATCTGAACATGCGATGGCGTATGTGGGGTGCACGTGTGCACCGCAACACACAGACAGTCTGCAAGTGCGACGCACGAAAAAACTGACATTTTGTCCAAACCTGACCCCAGCAAAACATAAGAAAAACACACATTGGCCGTACCGACGACACAAAAACACATACAAAGTGCGTACGTTTGTCTTGCAAACTGAAAAGAACCTGAGCGCCCGTAGAACTTGTTTGACATGGCAAAGAACCTCTGTGGCCCGTCTAGGGCTCGAAAACCGGCACGCCTACACAAACTACAGTTACATCGAAATGTTAAAAAAGTAGAAATGCAGAAGACTATTGGTTTCATATCGGTCTTGAGAAGCAGAAAGTTATCGGTATCGGCTTGAAAAAAAGGATATCATGCATGTCTTTCTTATTATTAACATTATTATTATTTTTATTGTTGTTTTATCTTATTTATTTTTATTGTTATTGCTGTTAAAATGTGTTAATAAGCTTTTGTTGTTTGTTTTTCTTTCTTTTCCTTGTGTTGTGTGGTCTTTTTTGTTTTTTTTTTTATGAATGTATTCTGCTGTATTTGTGGGATTGTTAAAATGGAAAATCCTGAAACAAATACATCTTTAAAAAAAAAAACAACACACAAATTAAAAGAAAAAAACACAAAAACTGCTCATTTATGTGTCAGACTTCAGGTAGTGACAATTTTCAAGGTTATTTGTGTTGTTGGAATTACATTTATTGATGGGAAAAAAAACAAAGAAAAGCAAAAAGTCATTACAGCTCAGTTTTCCTGGACATCGTGTTGTTGGGTTTCTCCTCCGCTTCCTGCAAGGCAGCACAACAAATAAAGGTTTGTTTGGCATTAAGGAAAGGGTAACAATCAGAATACACACCGTTCCACCATCGCCATCCTTATCATCTCCATCATTCCCGTCATCATTCCCATCGTCATCATCATCATCATCATCATCATAATCGTCATCATCGTCATCATCTTCGTCGTCATCATCGTCTTCGTCTAGGAAAACTCCAGCATTGTCCAAAAACTTGGACAATGTCTCCAGGTCACGGTTTCCCTTGTAGTCCACCACCTGCAGGACAGAAAGAGAAAGGAAATCTGGTTTCTATGCAAGCCAGTTCAGAGTTTTAAGATAATGTAAACGACACTGTACATCTAATATAGCACTGCTCATAAACAAATGCGTTACAATGCGCAACCAAGTCAGCTGATGTTGATTCTTTGGGGTTTTGATTGGACAATAATTAATAATGATGGTTGTCAAAAAGTATTGAAAGACAAGTCATATGCAGTATTCTGGTCACTAGGTGTCTGTAATGCTACACAGACATTACCTTATGTTACATTACCTTAACAGTGCATGAAGTTAGCCATGGCATGTCCGCCATAACAGTGAAAAAAAACGTTCTCCTCCCATGCCATGTGGAAGTGGTAAGTTTTTGGCTTCTTACTTTATCCTTCTTCCCAGTTTCAAACCCTTTCTTAAGTTTAAAATAAATAAATTGGAGGCTAACAGGTTAGCTTGGTACCTTGCTATGCTCAAAGCGGCGGCGGCCATCTCTTATCTCCCTGCAGTGATTCCGTAGCCTGCGCATGTTGAGCAAAGCTAATCTGTGAGTTCTATGTCTCATCGCTTATCATGTCCACTGTATTGGGTAATAGGAGTGTAAAGGTAACTATAGGGGTGTTATTTCATGTCTACAGGGCTCTAATCATGTTAAAAACTGCATTTAGAAAGTCATAAAACAGGTTTCCTTTGCTATGAAAATATTGGCTGTAGCTATGAAAACATTACATTTATTAATATTCAATCCTACTTTGTGGTTGGGTCTGGAACCAATTAAACGCGATAAACGAGGGACGACTACGTATGTTTGTGTTTGTGTGCTCATGACACCAAAACACGTTAATCTTGCCATTTTCATGGTGAAAAATACAAATGAAAGGCATATTTCCTGTCTTAGATGTGTGCTTGACTGTTGAAAAAGTTACTGTTTTTTACACTTCTCATAACTGGAGCAGAAGGAGGAAGTGACATCACTTTGACGACCCTCCCACCCGGACGTGTCCATTGACTATGAAGGTTTCTGCATCGTTGTGGTGCAGTTTGCGATGAACCTCTGTTGTTTGTTACATCATTTTTTATATTATGCCCGCTCGTTGTGTGGAAGGCTTTTGCCGGAACACTTGAGGAGATGGAGTAAGCTTGTTGACATTTCCAAAAGGTGCCATTCGCCGCATGAGATGCTTCGGTTTTTCAGCACAATTCGAGGACTTATTGTTTTGATAAAGCGCCTCAGGTAAAGGAAAGTTGGGACTGAATGTTTTAACTTTAACAAAGCCCAGATTATGACGCTTCACACTGGCTCGCTGCTCCCTCTCCAAACCGTCCTGCTAGCTTGATATTGACGTTCTCCTCCGATTTTGGATCAACATTTGCAATAAATGATTCATTTATTTATAATGAATTTAAAATGAATTAAGCCCTCCCTTTTTATGGTGAATAAGAATTCTTTTCTGCAAAAAAAATATATTTTTGGAAGAAAAAAAAAAGAATTTAAAAAAATGACAAAAATAATTATTTGCAGGGGGCAATGCTGAATAATGAATATGCGGGGATCACTGTGTCCATAGTGTGTGTGTGTGTGTGTGTGTGTGTGTGTTCCTACGTCTTTGTCGCCAACCGGGAAGTATTTGAGCGTGGGGAATCCGGTGACAGTAAACGATTCCACCTCATTGGCGGTGGCATCGATCTTGGCGATGACGATGTCGTCGCGGTCGGCGTACTTCTCCGCCAGCTGTTCCCAGATGGGGGCCAGCTGCTTGCAGTGTCCGCACCATGGAGCATCTGCACCAGCACACGCAGATTGTCTTCATTAGTTCATTCATTCCATTTGCTGCAACTGAATGTTATCGTTTAAAACACAAAACAACTCGTTTAGTCATGCTGATACTGTTTTGACACTCTGTAATGGCTACTTCTTCTCTTTAGCCTTTCTTCCTGTTTCTTTGGACCGCCTTTCTATCGAAGTAGTAGTCAATGGTCACACAAAATCTATACAGCAGTTGCCGCACCCATCTAGAGAGTGCAAGTTACGTTTGTGTAGAAGTGAAGGTTAAGCTTGTGTGAGTGAGAACAATGTAATAATATTGTGTTTCTCCCAGTATTTTTACATCAGTCATATATACGTGTTGCGCAACTCTGATTGTACTGTGTGAGTGCGTGTATTTTTCCCAGCAGTCATATGTAGGTGTTGCGCAACTCTGATTGTGCTGCGTGAGTGTGTGTATTTTTCCATCAGTCATATGTACGTGTTGCTCAACTCTGATTGTGCTATGTGAGTGTGTGTATTTTTTCCATCAGTCAGTGTATGTAGGTGCTGCGCAACTCTGATTGTGCTATGTGAGTGTATGTATTTTTCCATCAGTCACACTGTATGTAGGTGTTGCGTAACTCTGACTGTGCTATGTGAGTGTGTGTATTTTTCCATCAGTCACACTGTATGTAGGTGTTGCGCAACTCTGATTGTACTATGTCAGTGTGTGTGTGGCAGGGCCGTCTATGAGAAGCTGTTCGACTGAATTTATAGGTGTGATAATAATAATATCCAACAACACAGTCTCAGTTCTTTCATTACTATCGCCCCACCAGGATAGGCAGAAGTGTGTACCATGACACCACCAGGGATACACAACACCCTGTACTAAGTCATGTAAAATGCATTACTTAGTTCAGTCCGACATTTTTTTTAATGACCACACTTACAAAACTCCACAAAGACGTTTTTGGTTGGGTCCAGAGCGACTGACTTGAAATTCTTCGCCACCAGGACTTTAACGGGTTCTTTATCCCAGTCATCAGGGACGTCTTGACTGCGATAGTAAGGCTGCGTTACAAAACAAGATGGATTACAAATAACGACATGTCACATGACGTGTATGTGTGCGTGCCTGCGTTACCTCAGCCTTGCCGTCCAGGACCTCCTGACACAACCGTGGCAACAAGCTCACGAGATCCTCCTCATCGGCTCTGAACTTCTTCCCCGTGTTCATGTTCATCAGGCGAGCTGTGGGGGCTTTGTCCGCCGTCACGTCAAAAAAGTCCAAAACGAACGACAGCGGAGCCGTCACGTCGATGGTGATGAACAGCATCTACGCAAAATGCAACATTACGGTATGTCGTAGCAGGGATCCCCATTAGGAGTTTTCAATGAACCTAACATACTTTTTTTTTTGTAAACATCAAAAACCTCTTCATCTTCAACCAATTTTCATAAACATCAAAGACAATTTAGTTTTTTCAAACGACACTGAGGAAAATTTTCATCAAACCTACATTTTTACAAACAAACCGAACACATGCATCTTTGTAAAAATCAAAGACAATTTAGAGTTTTCAAAACACTTACTGTACTATAGACTACATATTTTTGTAAACACTGTAGATCATTTAAAATTTTTAAGGAATTTTTAAGACAATTTTGTCATCTGTCAAGCTATCGCATGCCTTTTTTTTAGTTTGTACAAACCAAACACATGCCTCTTTGTAAAGATGGAAGAAAATTTAGTCTTCAACCAAGCTAATGTACCTGCGTTTGTAAACATCAAAGACCATTTAGAATTTTCAAAGAACCTAACTGACCACTTTTGGTAAACATCAAAATGTCCGTTTTTGTAAACTAACATCCCAGACACACATCTTTGTAAACATAAAAGACATTTTAGTCGTTAAACAACTAACGTGGTTTTGTAAATTTCAAAGGCCATTTTCAAGGAACCTAACTGGTGCCTTTTTGTAAACCAATCCATCCATTGTCTTCTGCTTATCCGGGGTCGGGTTCATCCAGCTCCTCCCGGCAGATCCCGCGGTGTTCCCAGGCCAGTTGAGAGACATATAGTCTCTCCAACGTGTCCTGGGTCTTCCCCGAGGCATCCTACCAGTCTGACGTGCCCTTCAACCCTCCATCCAGGAGGCATCCAGACCAGATGCCTGAGCCACCTCATCTGACTCCTCTCAATGCGGAGGAGCAGCGGTTCTACTCAGGGTTTCTCCCGGATGACGGTGCTTCTCACCTTATCTCTAAGGGAGAGCCCAGCCACCCTACGGAGAAAACTCATTTCGGCCGCTTGTACCTGTGATCTTGTCCTTTCAGTCACTACCAGCATCATACAATGCACAGCATCATCTCCCAACAGAAGAGCATTTTCAGTGGCCGATTACTATCACTGCCTTGCTCCACGAAAGACTGAGCAGATCTATCTATCTATCTATCTATCTATCTATCTATCCAAAGCACGAGACCTTGCAATACATACAAACACAAACCAACTTGGAGTACTACCTTGCCCTTAAAGGTCTTGGCGATGGTCCTGACTTGGTCTACCAGATCTTTGTGGCTGTCCACGGTGGAGTTGATGAAGAGCAAACAGTGAAAGTGAATGCTGGATGAGAAGATATTCTCTCCCTTCTGCGCACACACATTAGACACACATGAGAAAAAATGAAATTCATCTGAAATGCTTTCAGTGCGTGTTTGTGCTCACCTCCTGAGTGAAGGGGATGATGAGCTCCAGGCTGTTCTCTTTGATGAAGCTGGTCAGTTTGCTTTTGTCCAACTCGGCGTCTTCCGGCAGGACGAAGTCTGCCCTGCCATCATCAAACTATCCAACACAAACACGGAAAGGTTTCATCGCGGACAATAACTCTAGAAGAAACCAGCAACGTGGAGCACCCCCTACCTTCTTGAAGAGCACCACTGTTTCAGACTTCAGTTCATACTTCTGGAAAACCTCCGGAGACGCTGTGATGCCAAACTCTGTGTCGGTCATCTCCATGACAACCTCGGAGAACTCCTTGGCAGTCTCGCTTTCCAGCGACTGAACGGGAGTAGAAGAGTATAACCAAAGCTTATTTTATCAGTAACATTAATGCAGTACAACGCGGGACGTACGTGGAAGAATCCGACAACAGAGATGTTGTGGAAATCGATGAAGTGGGCGGCAGATTTGGCTGAGTCAAGGACGGCAGCACCGGGGCCTGTTCGACGCTTCAACCACTGGATTATTCCTGTTACTGTCCTCTTACCTGGACACAAATTACGCTAAGGTAACACACTGGAATGTCCCGTACAGCACAGATAGCCACCGGGCCCTATCAAATCCATTTGAAATTTTTAGAATTCAGATTTTTACCTTTTCCGATTATTTTCCCAGCATAGAGTGTGTCTATTTGGGTTAGTGAATAAAATGCAAAAATCCTTACATTTATTGATGCAATACATCATTGGCCCATTTTGTCTAATGGGATGTCAGCCTCGCCGCATACTGCTTGCTTGTGATTAAGGAAGATGGCGTCCCAGATGTCATTCCAATCGTGTTATTAATGGAAGGTATTTTAATCACACCAGCTGCGCTAGCTAAACTAAGCGAACGTCCAAGGTAAACTAACTTCGCCACGGTACACCGCGGACATGTCAGCATGGTGCTGTTGTGTTTTCTTCGGCCTGATCTCGTGGCGGAAGCCGATATTACCCGATATTCACAAATACAGCGGAACGGCAGCCGACCCCGATCCTGAACGTCCCAAATCACAAATAAAGTCAAATGTTGGCAACGCTAGCATAGCTATGTGAGCTAAAGTGCTAACATTTTAAAATGCTCGGTTAGTGCCGTTGAAGTGCCAAAAGTAAAGCAAACATTAGGCGCTCATAAACAGGCTATAGGGATGATTATTAGGGTTATATCATCATTAAAACATAATAGGTGCGCTTTAAACAGCAAAAATGTAGTATGGTCCTCTGAGGCCATGCTGGTAAAAAGTACTTTGTCAGTAAAGTAAATAAAATAAAGTGCTGGATTGTCTTCTAAGGCTGATGGTGCACAGTTCAAACAGACGTTGTTGATCCAGTAAATTAGCTGCAGGCTAAAACAAAGGACAAGCAAACACACGACGCTGAGTTGCAGTAACTGCCGTACATCACACAAAGTTGAGCTGCGTTCGCTAAACGAGCGTTCTAGAGTTTTACCCGTGAAGTCCACGGGCTGCTTGCGGTCGCCGTTGATGAAAACTTTCAGGACGGGGAAGTTGCCGATGCCAAACTCTTCGGCCAGCGCCGTCTCCTCGGTGGCGTCCACTTTGGCCAAACGTATGTCTGCTTCCTCCAGCTTCAGCTGTCTTGCAGCTTCAGCGTAGATCGGCGCCAGCTTCTTGCAGTGACCACACCACGGAGCATCTGCACACACACGTTCGTTGAGACAGGAGCACAAGGCCACATTTCCAGGCATTTTTAGGCTTCAGTGAGCGAGTTGCTGATAAGAGGAAGTCAAACTTTGCTCTTTGTGACGTGGGAGAGTTGAGGCTGACAACATCTGGACAAGAGACGCACAAGTTCTTCAAATATTTCACTCTGCACAGAGTTAATTGAGGTAATAAATAAATATACGCGGAAAATAAATGTTTGAATTCATTGAGACGCATCTTGATTGACTGATGAATGTTTTGTGAATTTCTTTTGGATAAAAAGTACTTTTTTGTCTGATTCAATACCTTATTTTACTTTTTTGTTAAATAAATAATACACATTAATTGAGTTAGCTTTTAATTAAAAAAAATAATAATAATTCAAATTAATGAATGATCCTCTATGGATTTGTCCCATTTAAAAGTGTTACAGCATTTTTAATGCTTTTTCTGCCTGACAACAGTAATGTTTTATTTTCCTTTGAAAACATTTTTTTTTAGATTTTATTATTTGTAAAGAATATCTTACATCTTTAATAGCTAGGGGGGGGAAAAAGTATGATTTTATGGATTTTTTCCCCATTTTTGTAAATGACAAACGTTGAATTTCTTTTGAAAGGAAATGTGTTTTTGAAAATGCACTACATTTTATTATTTATTTTATTTTGACATTTTATGATTAACACCCTTATACACTTTATTTATTCATTATTTGACTAGAATTTCAACTCAGTAATCACAAAATGTATGCTTTCATTTCATTTTAAATTTGAATTCAACCAAAAAAAACAAACTCTGGTCCAAATTTGTCTTGTTAGAAGTGGAAATCCATGACATAATGATTTAGTTTTAGTTTTAGTCAACCGTATATTCAAATCTTAACGTAGCGAGAGGGACTTTGAAGACTATGTCCTTTTCAGTCACTCACGTTTGGAGCAAAAAGTTGATTTTGTAAGAGCTTTTTGTGGATTTTTATTTAGAAAACATAAAATACAGGTATAGTCAAGTGTTGTCCTCACAGAATTCCACCAGTAAAAACTTGGTCTGGTTGAGCGCGGTGGCAAAGTTGTTGGCGTGTAGAACCATCACGTTTTTCTCCTCCTTGATCTCGGTCGTCTTCTCCTCCTCGGCCTCTTCTTCCACCTCCTCTGCTTCCCCCTGTTCATCCTTGGGGCCGTCCTCTGTCCCCTCTGGAGCCTCGGCGGCGTGGCCGCAGGAGGCCCGCAGGAGCAGCATCACAGCCAGCACGGTCACGGACGACGACGTCTTCATGTCTGCCAACTGCTTCCTGCGCTCAGGTGAGGATGACTGCGAAGGTGCGAATGTGTCACACTTTTTTGTGCCAACAAAGGCTGAGTGTGTGTCAGAATCTTACTGGTACTGAGCTGAGGTCCAATCAGACGCTGCGCCTGCGGGGTGTTTTTATCCGGCGTGCACCAATGAAAAGACGCCCTGTCAGGTTCACCGTGAGCAAAACAGGATGGTTCAGGTGGTAGGACTCGGAATTCATTACACGTACGCCTAATTAACTGCTCTTGCTCCTCCTTTTTCTTTTATTTTATGATTTGTGTCGTTACTTTCACTTGGCCCGCAGCTTCCTATCAAGTCCCAGCCACAAGAAGTGAAGCCTTTTTCCACTCTGGACGCTCTCAGCCTCACTTTATTAGCAGAAAATAAAGTAAAGAACGCGTGAAACTGATTTTTCGGACAACATAAACATTCTATACTAAAGTAGCTTCACACGTCTGTTGACTTCAGTGATAAAGTCAACACTTGCAACCTTTTCCCCACGTTGCTGGCTGATAATTCACTTGCTTTTTTCCAACAATTTCCCAAAAGTAAATCTTCTCAAGGGACAATACGATTGAAAGTCCACTTGAATATACTTAGAGTAGTCAGTGTACAGCTTATATAGCAGTATAGAGGATGTACAGCAGTGGTAGAAAGAGTTAGCCCCGTTCCTGATTTCTTATTGTTTTGCATGTTTGTCACACTTAAATGTGACATAGAAACCTACATGGATGGTCCTGTGTGAAAAAGTGATGGCCCCCTAAAGCTAATAAGTGGTTGGCCCCCCCTTGCAGCAACAACTGCAATCAAGTGTTTGCCATAACTTGCAATGAGTCTCTTACAGCGCTGGGGAGGAATTTAGCAGAATTGTTGTCATTCAGCCACATTGGAGGCTTTTCCTGCATGAAGCGCCTTTTTAAGGTCATGCCACAGCATCTCAATAGGATTCAGGTCAGGACTTGGACTAGACCACTCCAAGGTCTTCATCCATTCAGAGGTGGACTTGCTGGTGTGTTTTGGATCATTGTCCTGCTGCAGAACCCAAGTTGCTTTCAGCTTGAGGTCACCAACAGATGGATGGACATTCTCCTTCAGCACAATTCATGCTTCCATTTATCACAGCAAGTCTTCCAGGTCCTGAAGCAGCAAAACAGCCCCAGACCATCACACTACCACCACCATATTTTACTGCTGGTATGATGCTCCTTTTCTGAAATGCGGCGTTACTTTTACGCCAGATGTAATGGGACACACACCTTCCAAAACTTAAACGTTTGTCTCGTCAGACCACAGAGTATTTTCCCAAAGGTCTTGGGGATCATCAAGATGTTTTCTGGTAAAACTGAGACGAGCCTTAATGTTGTTTTTGTTCAGCAGTGGTTTTGGTCTTGGAACTCTGGCGAGGCTGTTTTTGCCCAGCGTCTTTCTTATGGTGGAGTCATGAACACTGACCTTAACTGAGGCAAGTGAGGCCTGCAGTTCTTTGGATGTTGTTGTGGGGTCTTTTGTGACCTCTTGGATGAGTCGTTGCTGCGCTCTTGGGGTCATTTTGGTTGGCCGGCAGCTCCTGGGAAGCTGTATAACCTTTTCCTGACTGATAGATGTCAATTCATCTCAGTTAAGTTATGTTTTAACGGGGGGGTTGCAGTCACTTTTCCACACAGGACCATGTAGGATTTTTTTTCTCCCTTTTTTTCTCTAAAAAGTTTCATTTAAAAACTGCATTTTGTGTTCAATTGTGTTGTCATTGACTAATATTTACATTTGTTTGATGATCTGAAACATTTAAGTGTGACAAACATGCAAAAAAAAAGAAATCATGAAGGAGGCCAACACTATTTCACACAATGTATATGTCATTTTTAGGGCTGTGAAAAATAGCGCGTTAACAGCGGTAAGTAATTTATTTCATTAATTTTTTTGCATAATTGATGCCTACGCACCACAGCAAGCCACGCCTCTCTGTTATGATGACAGACGGCGGCACGGTGTAGCGTCCCACGTAGTCTGACGCTCTTTTATAACTTTATTCTGACCTGAACGCATCAACAGAGGTGCAGTTCCAACACCACACATGCATCTCCAACTCACAAACACGCCTCTCGTCCGTACGGCCTTAGAATGACGCTTCCTCGTTGCCACTAGACGGCCGCGAGGGAGCATTCAGGGACACGTCACAACAACGTTTACTATGTTTACTCTGTGTGTAGGTGTGGTCTGAATAAACAGAAGACACTCACTTTGTAACTCCTAATGCGGGAGTACAATTTGCTGCATTTAAGTATCCCAGAAAATAAACGCAAAACGTGAATTCAACTTAAATGACGGGATGTCTTTGAACGCAACCCCCCAGGGCTCATAGTAACGCGGTTAAAGTGTGATTCACATGTTGTGCTGCTATTCAAGAGGCTCGCTAGTGTTAGATAAATAGATTTTCAGACGTGTGTGTTGATTTCAGAGCTTTTCATAGACACAAATATATTCAATCCTCTTAGCTTCCCTTCAATCAAATACAGTAAAAAGTTCAGACATAGCTGCAAATGGTGATTAACCATGATTAATTCATTTGAAAACTGTGATTAATCTGATTAAAAAGGTTGATCCTTTGACAGCTCTAGTAATTTTATGTTTAAACATTGCTAATCCACCTGTTGTGTGTATTTATTATTATTATTACTATTATCCATCCATCCATTCATTTTCTATACCGCTTCTTCCTCATTAGGGTCGCGGGGGCATGCTGGAGCCTATCCCAGCTGACTTCAGGCGACAGGCGGGGTACACCCTGGACTGGTCGCCAGCCAATGGCAGGGCACATCTAGACAAACAACCATTCACACTCACATTCATACCTATGGACAATTTAAACTCGCCAATTAACCTCAACTGCATGTTTTTGGAATGTGGGAGGGAGCCGGAGTGCCCGGAGAAAACCCACGCGCACACACGGGGAGAACATGCAAACTCCACACAGAAATGCCCAGGGGAGAATCGAACCGATCTCCCCGATCTCCAAGCTGTTACTGTGTTGGCCAACATGCTAACCACTAGACCACCGTGCGGCCCTATTACTATTACTATTACTATTATTATTATTATTATTATTATTATTAGCAGCAGCATTTCAAAATGCTGTAAAAGTAGCATAATCCAGATATTTTGGATAATATGGATTGAATGGGAAAATCAAAGCATTGAATGGACTTTTAATTAAAAAACGATTAGGATCATTAGGAATTATTATGTTGTATTTTTTAAATAGGAAATAATAGGAAATAGGAAATAAATAAATACATATTCAAATACATATTCATATTCTCTATGTCAGTGGTCCCCAAACCCCGGGCCGCGGCCCAGTACCGGGCCGTGGGTCATTTGGTACCGGGCCGCACAGAAAGAAAAAATAATTTCCATGATGTTTTATTTTGAAAAGTGGCCGGATTCTCTCTATTACATCCGCCTCACTTGACGCATGTCCATTGTGCGTGTGCTAACTTTATCTCATGCTGCACAGATAGACTACTACTGTATTTTTACCATTTTTCTTTCACCTCATATTTGGTCTCAAAGGCTGATACTATGTGGGAATGCATAAAGGTAAGTTTGGATGACTTATTGAGTGCTAAAGTGCAGGTTTGTCTCAAGTTAATTCATGCTAGCCCACTGCCATTTACCACACACGTCAAACAGCCATGTAATCATCTCTCTGGAAAAACTCCAGATACAAATTAAATTAGATCGCTATAATGTACGAACCCTGACCCAAACACCCCCCCATCCCCGGTCTGCGGGAGAATTTTGGGTTCCGTGGGTCAAAAAAGGTTGGGGACCACTGCTCTATGTCATATTTATTTATTTAAAAAATGAAATGTTGTAAAAGTAGCATTACGGGACAGTTAATTGTTAGAGCAGGGGTGTCCAAACTTTTTCCAGCCAGCGCCGCGTAGTGACAAATGAAAGGCGACACATGTCGATAAGAAGTTATGTATATTTCAACATAAGAACTGCATGTCAGCTTTGTGATATCAGTGAAAGCCTTTGATTAGTATCACCTTCACTCTGTGCTCTTTTTTCCCCTTTTTGCTGCACATTTTCAAAATATTTCAATTGCAGATGTTCTTCTTGTAATATTATGACTTTATTTCCTTCATATTTTGACTTTATTCCCATATTATAACTTTTCCCACAACCTTTAAAAAGCATTTTTCTTGACTATTTCTACTTTGTGCAACTAAAGTCACTTCTTCAGTCAATTCTTCAATATTTCAAGCTTATTCTTGTAAAGCTGGAAGTTTTTTCTCGTTACGTTTGTCCCTTAATATTTTGGCTTTATTTTTGTAAAATTGCTACTGATTCTTTAATTTATGCTGTTGTTGTTTTTTTTTTAAATTTCCAAGTATCTCAACTTTTGTTGTAAATGTTCCTGCAATATGATGGCTTTATTCCCATACGACTCTCAATTTATTTATTTATTTTATTATATTATATTTATTTTCATCATATTTGGACTTTATTCTCACAATATTATCACCTGTGACATAAAAAACGTTATATTTACGTTATTCTCGTAAAACTACGCCTTTTTCTTTTATTACAACTTTTTCTCTTCACATTAATGACTTCATTCTTGTAAGATTACTGCTGATTTTTCCATTTTTGCTTTTTTTTCTAGTTTTCTTGTCGAATTATGTTTTGAGAATTTGTACCGCGGGCCACACTATGGACACCCCTGGTTTAAAGGATTAAAAAAAAACATGTAAAGTCAAATTTCATAAAAGTAAAAATTAAGATTAATTAACATTTTTTTTCATCTTTGTCCATTTGATTGCATTTTTTGGATGTCCTTTAGAAATGCAAATATTTTTTTGCAATATTTTTAGATTGAACTGAGTGCAATTTATTATTATTTTTAAAATGCTAAAGTAGCAGTAAGAGTAAAAAAATAAAATTAAGATTTAGAAGAAATGATGTCCTTTAATGAAAATACTCCCATAGTGCCACAGCCCTACTATGGACGGTGCGTTCAATGGTCCATATTAGTGTCGTGCGTCAGAGCGCCAGTGAGTTCGAGGCTGGGGTCCCAGTGGGCCAACAAGTCGCTAAAGTCGGGCGGAGAGTGGTCCAGGGTGTGTGTGAGCAGGCTGTACTGCAAGTGCGTGTGGTCACCCTGTGGGGGGTCCGGCGGGGTCCAGAAGCTGAGCGGCAGCCGTCTCTTGTTCATGGGGGGGCCCTGACTGGGACCCTTGTGTTCAAAGAGCTCTGCCAGGGGGCCCAGACCGGAGCCCCGCTGGTCCTGGTGAGTCCTGGGAGAGGTGTCGTCTCGCTCCTCTGGGCTTCCAGACCCGGCCAGTCTCAGCAGGTCGTCGTAGTAACGCAGACGGCCGCCGGTGGTGACGGACACGCTGTCGTCGTAGATGTCGCACGTCTCCTGGTCGCCGTGACGACGGCCGAAGTACCGCTGGACGTCTCGACTGATGAGGTCGGCGAACTTCAGCAGCTGCTTGGTGACGTCCAAAGCGTGATGAGGAACTTCTTCCAAACATTCCTCCTCTTCTTCCTCCAGGTCTTCATCCTCTTCATTCTCCATCTCCTCAAGCCTCCCCACCTCCTGCTCTTCCTCCTTGGATGGAGGATGCTGGAAGATGATGGGCAAGCAGTCGAGGGACGGAGCCTGGACCAGGAAGCTCCTCATGACGCCTGCCGCCATGATGCTTGCTTGGAAGACGAGCCTCTGGTGGGTTTCTACGGAGCTTCTGGTGAGTTCCTGGTGGACTTCTGGCGAGACTCTCCTGCGCTTCTGCAGAGCTTCTGCAGCACTTCTTGTGATTTCCAAGTCAGAGCTTTTGGTGGACTTCCGGCGAGCTTCTCCTGCGCTTCTAGTAAATGTCTGCTGAGTTTCTGGTGGACTTTTGAAAAACTTCTCCTGTGTTTCTGGCAAGTTTCTGGTGGACTTCTGGCAAGCTCCTTCTAGTGACTTGCTAGTCAGCTTCTGGAGAGCTTTTGGTTGACGTTTGGTGAGCTTCTCCTGCGCTTCTGGCGAGCTTCTCCTGCGTTTCTTAGGAGTTTCTAGTCAGCTTCTGCTGAGTTTCTGGTGGACTTTTGACAAGCTTCTCCTGCGCTTCTGGTAATTTCTGAGTGATCTCCTGGCGAGCTTCTAGTGAGCTTCTGGTGGACGTCTCCTGCTCTTCTGATGAGGCAAGCATTTGGTACGCAGTGTTTATACGCACCCCAGCCTGTGTGTGCGTCCGAGGACGTCCAAATATTTGTGTTGGTCAAACACTTTTCGTTTGCTTTATCACCAAGCAACCGAGGAGGGGGTCCACAGCTAATGGACCCTCTGCCAGGAGATGATGGAAAGTTGTCACACGCGCACACACACACACACACACACACACACACACACACACACACACACACACACGCTATGTGGGTCATTAAAGGATAAAAGAGTAGAAAATCTCATTTCACGCCGTTTTGACTTCTGGAGATAAATAAAGTCCCTCATTGATTTTGGTCAGGCACAAAGAGGAGGCGACGTTATTCGCAAGTAGGCTCTAATTTCCGACATTGGAGCGCAAGCATATTGCACAGCAGCAACAGAACCGATGTTGTAATGGCGGTAAGAAGCAAACTGCTGAGTCGGCGTTAGTAGTGCAGATGAGACGATTGTCAGCAACAGCACGACACGCGGGACTTTCACACCAAGGCAACATTTTAAAGCGCATGCAGAGCCGGATGAAGCCGACCGCCCACCATACTTCTTGTAGAGTTAACCCAGTTAACCCAGAGGATCCCAGTCCCCAAAACCCGACCGGAGGTATCAGCGCACGTACACCAGATCGCCAGAGTGCAGCAGCGATGTGCTTGTGCACACATCAGTAGCTAGCACGATAATATGGCTCACAGTCTGCCTTTGCTACCTCAAAAACTAAAACAAAAATGGAACTCCATATGGAACTCCATCACTGCGGCTCGCTAGGGCTGCATTGCTTGATCTCTCTCTCCTTGACCCGCTCGCTCGCCCACGACACTGAGCCAACAAGCCGAGTTGAAGTTTGCTCATAGATCCCCACGAAGATCCACAAAAGTAGGCGTGGCCAAGCTGCGGCTCGGCGGGGGCCATCCGTGGACCGTGGCTCCTTTGTCATCGCATCACTGCAGAAATTTAAAAAACATTTTAAAAAATGGTAAAAATAGCGCAAAAGACACAATGAGAAAAGGCTGAAATGTTGACAACATCCAATCATAACCCAAAGCATGCATTTTCAAGACAACGTTTGAAATGTGTATCACTTTTTTTGGAGATCCTGCGCAGACTCACGGCCGAGACCAAGGAGCTTGTTCTCAGAAAGGTTGGTGAGGACTGACATACAGCACACTTTATTGCTGCAGACAAACCGAGGATTCATTTACAAGCTAGCGAGCTAGCGATGACACAGGAGACACGGCAGGACGGCACAAAGGCGATTGATTGACAGTGGTCTACAGCCAATCCGGGCGCAGAAAACAATGGGCGGTGCAAAGTAAGAGAGAGACACTCAACTTCCTACAATTCAATTCTTCTTCGAGGGCCAAGCCTGCATCAGCGTTCATATGCTGTAATAAATTAAAAAAAACAGCGAATCTGTGAAAAGTGAACCCCGATAGAGCGAGTGAACACTGTACAGTATATACAGTATATGTATATCATTTTATGGTTGGAATATTGTGTCTGTCCAACAAAAGCCATAATCTAATTTTACAAATTCAGCAAAAAGCTGTGTTTCTTTTCATTTCAGATTTTTTTTTAAAGAAACTAATAAAAATGTGGAAATACATGCATATTTTTGGACAGAGACAATATGGACTTCATAGCATAATTGAATGAATATAGAATATTTATTTATATACGAGGAGTTTGTTTGCAAAAACAAGCAAACCAATGATTTAATCTAAAAACGTGTTTGTGTTTGCCCCCCCATGGATGAGGCACAGAACACATGACGCCAACTCATCATCATTAGCTGCTGTTCATCTCTACTGCTGCATTCAGCCTATTCGGTCCTGCTGACTGTTGTTCAATTTCTATTTCTGATGAATTATGTAGAAAATCTTGGTGGTGGTGGGGGGGGCAAAATCCCGAGATTTTGAAATTATTGTTTTTACAATAAAATAGTTTTATTCAACACAAAAGCGTTAGAGGAAGCGGACTTAAATCCATGCCAGTTAAATATACTGTATTGTGCTCAGACCTCTAATGTGCACGTGTTGTAGTTTGTGTGTATAGTGCATTAGTGTGTATGTGTGTGTGTGTGTGTGTGTGTGCGTGTGCGTGTTATCACCACCTCCCACCCTGCCCTGCCTGTCATCAGTATCCAGGCTTCTGTGTTGATTTAAGGGCGAAAGATCAATAGCAGCAATATGTCAGCACTCCACTGTGTGATAATAAATTACACGCACTTTTAGGCACACAAGCACCATGTGTACACACACACAAACACACACACATTTTCCATCACTTTAGAAGGACATGATGTACCCACAATATCTTAGGGAGCTCTTCTACAAAAAAGTGAAAATGTGTCAAAACTTGCACCCCGACTGTGTTGCCTGGGCTATTAGTTTTGACACATGCACCGCACGGTGGCGCTGTTTTCAAGCCGCATAAGTGGGATTGGCTTGATACGCGGACTGTGTGTGTAAAGTGTGAGCAATTTAGCAAGATTGGTTGGAAAAACACAGCCGCCGTCAAGCTAAACGTCTTTGCGAGGACATCCAACCGACTGCCATTGAGCATTTGTCTCCTGATGATAAAACTTTGAGGATGTGTGTATTACGTGTATGCTAGCAGTGCAGTTTCGTTAAAAATCACTCATAAAATCACTCACCTGCAATCTCAATGATGTCCAGCAGAGGGAGCTGCTTACACAAACGTCTTAGACATAATCAGTACTGGAAGGAAGGAAGAAGGAAAAATTATATTTTTAATATTTTGTTTTATATTTATTTTTTTTTATTTGTACATTTCCCCTGTGGGATTATAATGGGCATACTAAATTAAAATCTAACTTTATTTTCATGAATAATTTTTTTTTAAATCCATACAAGATAAAATTCATTTAAAAAAATGATTAGTGAATTTCCCCTGTGGAAAATTAAACTCAAATGTTATTTTCATGATTTAATTTAAAAATTGATTTAATATTGATTTTTTAGGAGTGAATTTCCACTGCAGGATTATAATCTAACTAAATTACATTTAAATAGTAATTTTCTGATTTTACTTTTAAACAATCCACAGAAATTAATAGAAAATTATGAAAAAGAAAAATAGTCATGCAATTCATTAAAAACATAGCTATTTCTGTCTCCATAAATATTGCAACCTAAATATTTATACTTCAATTTGTATTATTGATGTGACGTATGAGTTAATCTTGTGTTACTCACATGGTGATACAATATTAAGTCGTATGCTGTGCATTTTGAGCGCCCAAGTTTACAGAAACATATTTTAGTGTTGCTGTGATTAAAAGGCATAACATTTTTATACGGTAGGATAGCAAATTCAAATTAAATTACATTTGATAAAAATTAAAAAAACAGGTGAATGTTCAAGTACAAAACCTGTTTTTAATTTTCTATGATCAAAACTGCAAAACATCTAGAAAAATATACAACAAAAATGTTCACAACATTTAACGTTTGAAAATGGGAACATAAAAGAAAAGGAATATTCACATTTTCCCCATTATTGATAAAAGAACATTCATGTTGAGTTCTGGTATATATCATCGCTTTATATGTTTGCAGTTGTCGGGATGGTTTGCCGCTTTGTCGCCTTCTTTTTAAACGTCGCCGCAGTAGCCCGAGTCGTTGGAGAGCTGCGAGTTGGAGCTGCGGTTGGAGGAGGAGTTCCAAATGTCCAGGTTCATGTGCGGGCCAAACGGGTTGAAGCTGGAGTACTGGATGCTGCCGCACGTCGCCTCCGCCTCGCGGCCCAGAGGCGAGTGAGGCGGCGTGACGGGGGACACGGGCGACATGGGGGCCGAGCGCTCGTGCTGGAAGTGGCCCGGGTGGTACGGAGCGCTCTGCGGCGTCCAGATGGAGCCGAAGAGGCTGGACATGGGCGAGAGGCTGCGGGTGCCTGAGAAGTACGGCTGAGGCGGGAGAACGTGTCATTTTATTTCCTCATCAGTTAAACACATCATCCTTTTTATTCCGTATCATGAGCGTCACCTTGGTGCCCACGCAGGCTGCCGAGTCCCAAGTGGAGGGCGACTCTTGAGGATGCTGCTCGCTCCAGCTGGCCTGGCCGGCGGGGAGGTTCTGGACCTCCTGGTGGGGGAATCCTCCTGGTAAAGCTGCGTTTCCTGCAGGACCGTCACAGCACCCATCATGCTCAACTTAAAACCGACTTTAAGCGAGGAAGGTGGAAGGAAAGTAAGATTCTACCAATGTAGTTGCCTTCCTCGCAGTAGGTGTAAGGACTGGTGCAGTGACTGTTGCCACGTCTCCACACAAACCTGCAACAATAACCACAATAAAGGTCACCGATTTGAGAAAAAAAATAATAATAATAAGGCTTTACCACACATCTTAAAAATAACTCAGTCTGTAAGCACTGACTAAACAGTTAAAACAGTATGCACACACGAGTTAAACAGTATGCACGCACGAGTTAAACAATACGCACGCATGAGTTAAACAGTATGTACGCACGAGTTAAACAATATGCACGCACGAGTTAAACAGTATGTACGCATGAGTTCAACCATCTCACCCGTTGTACGACCTGGGTGACGCCGGCTGAGGGATGAAGGGCAGCGCTTCGGGGGTGTTGTATCTGAACTTGTTGGTGAGCGGCACCGAGGGGGCCGACCACGTCTCCTCAGGCAGGTAGTGAGCTGTCAGGTCTGGTGGGGGGGGCAGACCACGTCAAAGGCATCAAACGCACACTGAAGGATGCTGGGACGGAGACAGGCGGCGTATTTACCCGTGGTCCGCTCCACTCCCGCGGTGACCGCGGCGAAGCTGGACGCCGTGGGATCTGGACTTTGGCACTGGTCTTTGTGGTAAGCGCTGGCGGAGCAGAACAATTGGAGAGAGGCTGTTACTTGCTCAAAACCAAGTCACCGTTTTTAAAAGTGAAAAGGAAAACGTAGCTCTCTTTGACCATGCGCTCATTCATTACCAAGCATGTTGCACAACACAGCAGCCACAGAACCAATGTTGTACCAGCGGTGAGGAGCATTGCTGAGTCAGCATTAGCGGCGCTGATGAGTCGATTGTAAAGACGTGTATGAGACGCATGGCTTTCACGCAGACAGCTGAGCAGCAACATTTTAAAGCGCATACAGAGCTGGATGGCCCCGACGACAACTACAAATGTACATGAGGAGGTTGCCGACAGCCACAACTGTTAATGCCCATATTTTTGATGACTTAGATAGCTCGTTACTTGCTTTTGTAGGGGATTTAAAAAGGAAAAGTGCACTTTTTTGGGAATTTTGCCCGTCATCCACAATCCTTATGTGAGACATGAACACACGTCTCTCTTTTCTGTGCGTTGTAAAGATATAAAAACAGACAAAAAGAGGCAGCTAAGAATGCAGGCAATGGGACACCCCATTCCGCCTATAAAGCCTTCTGATAAAACCTCCAAAAAGCGCCAGCAATGCTCCGTTTACATAAGCGACCTGCATATTAACCATATTAATAACCATATTAACCAAGCTACAAGAACTCCGTGACAGGCGTACACCACTAGCGAAAGGTAACGCTACATACTGGAGCTGCCGCTACCGCTGCTGTGTTGGAAAAGTTCATGCTGGGTGTTGCGTTCCTTCTATGTTGCTATGTGAAATCAATGCACCCAGGAAGGAAGTTCCGCTAATGCTTAAAATGACCAAAATACTGTAAGTATTCGGTGTTATCATGAACGGGCCTGTTACTGGAGGCTCACAGCATGGATAGCGTTTCAACAGCGGGCTTTCTAGGTGGAATAGGTGTGTCCCATTACGTGCATTCTTATCTGCCTCTTTTTAGCTGTTTTTATATCTTTAGAAAGCACAGAAGAGAGAAAGACGTGTGTTCATGTCTCACAAAGATTGTGGATGGGCAGTTTCCCACTTTTCCTTTAACGGGAGCATTTGTAGTATAAATGCGTTCAGGTGTCTGTATTACCTGAGGGTTTTGCAGCTAGCAGACTGGTATGAGTCTCGCTCTGCTGTGTAGATGCTGTACTGCACGGGGTCCCCTGCAAAAAAAACAAACAAAAACAAAACTGTGAAAAAGCCCAAAGGAGTGCCGCTTCAAGTGTAGCGCGCAAACGCTACTTTTTCTGGATGAGGTAGTGCAGGCGTGTCTGCCCTCCTTGTCTCCTTCTGCGCTGCTGGCACTGCTCCAGCTGCCCCAGCTGCCCCTGCTGGCCCTCACGCTGCCCGAAGAGCTGCCCGAGTCCGAGCCCGACTCGCACGGTGCGCCCCCGCGCCGGTCTGTGGTACACTTGCGCCGACTGCGGGCGGGACATGCGCCTGCTGGACGGCACCAAATTAGCATCGCGTGAATTCCACGTAAAAATAAAGGCTTGTCTGCATCCAGGAATTTTTTTAAAGGATTCTTTAACATTGCGACATAGACCATTTTCTGCATTTGTGTATATAACTCACATAAGCACTTGGAAAAACAGTACAAGTTTCAGACAGGTTGGACAAAATAGCAAAGACTGATCCAAATAATGGAGTCATTCAGATACTATGAAATATAATAGACAATATGAAAAAATAGGGCACCTTTTGGAATTGTCATCATAGGACGAAGCTCCAGTATAAGCATGCAACAAACACCATTTTAGCACATTGCCAGCAAGACTGGAATCTGGAGTGTGCCAGTGTGTGCCAGCTCCATACGGAAAATGTGATTTTTGTGACTAACTAATATAGATATTATGAATCCCATTGCTAACGCTACGTTTTCAAAGTCAAGGAATGTAAATACAGTATGCACATGAAGTAAATGTATGACTGGTATTTATGGTGTAGATCACAATCTGGAGGGAACTGTGGTGCTTGCCGAGGTCTGCGCTCTCAGGGTGCTTTTGTAGATTATTTTAAGGTTGTTTGTCTCGTTTTCAAAATGCAAAAAAAAGTTTAAAAAGGACAATATCATGTCATGAATGTCAGCTTTTTGTTAAAGGTGCTAAAGCACATCATTTGACTTTCTTCTTACATTACACCTTTTTGCTCTTCCCCCCCCATCTTTTGTGTGTTTTGACTTTGTGGATAGAACCCCTGCGGAGCTGCGCAATGAGGAGAAACACTTAAGTGGCTTTTAACACCCTCGTGGACTTCATGAATCTCCCTAATGGAACCCCTTTGGCCGTGGCCCGACTGCTTGCACCAGGGATGTCCAAACGTGGTGCTCATTTTTTCATTGGCCCACGGCATATACTAACAAAATGAAAGACGGCCCGCATCAGAACATTACAAGAAGTGAACAGCATCGAACATTACCAAAATCATTTTTTCATTGTTTCTGTAAGGCCAGCGTGTCCAAACTATGGCAGCAGGCAGCTTGTTTTTGTTTTTTTTTATTGGCCCGCAGTATGTGGAACACGGGCAAAACACAGAAAGAGAAAAGGGAAAAATGAATAAATGATAAAGAACACGTTATTTCTACGTATACACTGAAAAATATAATTAATAAAAAGGAAAAAAGAGTTGGACATGTTTTGAATCCGGCTCATGAAAGACGGGAGCAAAAAGAAAAGCGTTTGTGTCAAAGGAGTGAAAAGTTTGCCCACCATTCTGTCTGGCAGGGTTATCGGCACACTGCCCGGGCTTTGGCGCTTCGGACGCGGTGGGGGCGTTGCAGCAGCGGTTCCTGTTGCGGGACAAGGCGAGGTTACGGTCCGCTGCGTTCCAGTCGGGTTCTCGCTCCCTCTCGGGAACTGCCGGAACTTTTTGCTCCGGAGTGCTTCGGGGGAGGAGTTACAATAAAAACAATTGAGAAAAAAAATGAAAACAACTAAAACGCCAGTGGACAAGATTAACCCGGCTTCAGTTTTGAAATGCTGAAGATAAAATGAAAAGTGTCCTACCTGGAGACGCCATCGGTCTTCCTGCGACTCCTCTTTCCCTTATTATTATTATTATTATTACTTGCTGCATCCACACTTGTTGCTTTCTTCTTCTGGGCTTTGCCATCTTCCCTTGGCTGCAGGGAGAACACAACAGCAGCTTTGAAGACTGTGACATGACGCAATACACGCATGGCGTCTGTAAAGTGTTGTTTATTATAATACACACTCATAGCACTATATATTTATTCATTTCTTTATTTGTATTGATGTCTCTTCTGTTGTTGTTGCTTAATTTATTGGTATTTATGTTTCTGATGTTCTTAGTCATTTTCTTGGATTTTTTTTTTCTTTTTTTCGGAAAATGAACAGAACAAAGAATTTCACTGCATAGCAGAACTGCCTGTTTTACTGTGCATATGACAATAAAAACTCTTGAATCTTGAATAATAGCAAGCTGTCACACCTCTGGAGGTGGCTGAACCCTCCTTGTATTGCAAAGTTTAGACTTTTGAATGACATCCGGTCAGTATTCTTTGTTCTTCAACATTTGGAAAGTACCATTAATTCATTTAATTGGAACAGTACAGTAATCCCTCGTTAATGGCGGTTAATCGGTTCCAGGCCCGAGAGTGTGGAGTGAATTTCAGCAAAGTAGGATTCCTGGAATGTTTTTGTTGTTGCAGCATAGAAAACCTGTTTACAACCTTCTAAATATAATTTTTAACATTATTCAAGCCCTCTGGAGAGGAAATAACACCCCAGAGTCGCCTTTCCACTCCAATGACTCAATATAGTAGACATATGACACATACAGGAGCAAATAAGTATAATTTAGTACGAGCTATACGGTGGAGCAGGGCAGCAACTAACCAGTATTGTTGTTGCCAATCTGTTCGTTGTTTCAATTAATGGAGAAATCAGTTAGGCCTTCGACGTTAGCGATGTCCAAACTCTTTCTACCAAGGGCCTCATACTGAAAAATTTGAGGTTGCGTGGGCCACTTTTACACGTTTAAAAAAGTCTTTTAAAGCAGTTTTACGCCACAAAAACGGCCACAAGGTGGCATGAGTTGTTATATCTTGAAACATTTTTTAAGTAGCCTATATACGTATACTGTATTTATTTTTATTACAGTTTTTAATTAGCTATTTTTCTTTTCTTTTTAACACGGTTGGCTGTGATTAAAAGCCTGCCACTCTCTGCAGTTGAATACTATGGTCTTATCTATTTCAACATTTTAGGTGAGAGAAAATTGGCTCACCTCTTCGATCTCCGAGGTGGCCGGTTGCTCACAGCGGACCATGGTGGGCTCATAGCGCCCGGCGCGGCTCATCTCCACTGGTTTGCAAAGCAGCAGACCCGGTCGAGGTCCTGGACTGAGCCTGACATTTTCGGGGAAACCAGCAGGCATTTCCACGGGAAACATAACGACCGCTGGCACTTTGTCCTGCATGGGTGTTTGAAAGTCTGCCTTTTTATCCATCATCTCGCTGTCCATGAACGCCGGTTTGTTGTTGTTGCAGATGTCGGGATCCGGGGTCAGGGGCGGCTCTGGGATCAGGTCCTCGTGGTCGTCGTCCATCGCCGTGGCACCGGGCACCGCTGTAGACACGCTGGGCTTGTAGTTGCTGTAATAGAGCGAAACCTTGTGCTTCTTTTGGGGCTGGGAGGCGGCGCCAGAGGGACCCTTCTTGGAGGACTGAGGACGTTGGGCGGGGCTGTTTGACAGAGCCGGGGAGCCACGCCCCTTTCCTTTGTCAGAGGTGTGGCAGGTGTCCACGTAGCTCTTACAACTGCCTTTGGTTTTGCTGCAAAAAGAGCAAATGTAAGTAACTTCAACACAATTTGCAGCATTTTTTCACATTCTTTGCATATCCTGCTTACTTGATGCCATTGGGTGTGACGTTGTTGACGGGGCCATTGTCCCGGGACAGGTTGGGGGTGTGGTTATTTCTTATCGCAGGCATGGAGAACTCTGTGAGGATGTACTGGGCTTGATGGAAGGCCATCAGACACACACCGAACAAGGACATGCTGCACAGAAATACAAATAAGCATTCAAAAAAAACCCTTCCATCATTTAACACGGGAGTGGCTTTTGCTAGGCTAACTGGGACCAACCAGGTAAAGATGAGCGTGACCACCCAGAAGGACTCCTCCCAGCTGGGGCCAGGGACCACCTGAGCGCACAGGGGCAGCATGTGGTGGGGCAGCGTCACGTTGAGTGTGAACGGGAAGGCGGTGCCGCGTGAGGTCACCAGGACAAGGTCCCGGATGACCCAGGATGAGGTGAAGTCCGGAGTGAATCTAAAGAGAGAGTTGCGTTATATCAGGGGTGTCCAAAGTGCGGCTCACGGCTGTTTTATTGGCCCGTGGCACATAATGGCACATTCTAGAAATATAATTGAACAAGAAATAAACCCAGAGAAATTGAATAATCAGCAGCAATTGTACAAGAATAAACTAAAAATATGAGAAATAATTTGTAATCTAATGAGGAAAAAGTCATCATTTTATGATAAACAAGGACAAATAACCATTTTAGTAGCAGAAAGTTGAAATATTCAAGAAAAAGCCTTTTTAAAGTCATAATATTATGAGAAACAAACAAAAGAAAATAAAGTTGTAATTTTTGGAACATTAGGTTGGGGATACGTTATAATAAGATGGGAATAACATCAAAATATGTGAATAAAGTCATAATTAGGGATGTCCGATAATGCCAATATTATCAGTATCAAGATATTTTCCCTATAATGAAAGCCGATAAAAAAAATTATGCCGTACAATAATGCCGTTATGCCGTATTTTGCAGTACGCAAATGATGACCTCATCAAACCGCCTCTCAAGCGTGCAAATGACCATGGGTGGCTAGTAGCAAGCTAGCTCACTCCTTCCATCCATCCCTTTCTATGCCGCCTATCCTCACTAATAGGAACAGAACAATTCCCGGAAGTAAGACAGTAAAACCTGACAGGGTGCGCATGCGCTCGATTAGGAGAGTCCGTGAAAGTGCTGCTTTTTCATACGATATCGGACGTACAGTCAAACCTGTCTTAGCGGCCACCTGTATAGAATGGCCACCTGCCTATAGCGCCCGCTGAAAAATCCCCCGCAGAAAATGTGCATGTTATAGACCCTGTGTCTAGCGGTCACCTGTCTAACGCGGCCAGCAGCCACCCATTTTGTATCCCTTGGTCAATATCTGACCGCATATAGCGGCCAAAATGCCGACTCAAGCAAGAAGCTTCATGCACAAAAAAGTTTTGTTTTTTAAGCAGTGAAGCCGTCGTGTGTAGACTTTAATTACTGACTCCTAGTTGGACATAAAAAAGCCGTCTTCTTACTTTGCAATGACGCCCTGAAAAGATTCAATGACGGCCAAAACGGCCAAAATCTTCCCACTTTGCAATGCCGTGAATAGATTCTAAAATAGCCAAAAGACCTGAATAAAACATCTAAAACATCACTTAATTGCCGACTAATTAGAGATTAGAAGCCCATTTAATAAGAAAAGAGCGATGGTATTGTTAGTTTATGACGATCTTCGCACCTCCTCCGCACTCAATTGTTTACACACACACACACACACACCCATTCATGACTGCTTCACGTGTATCCTGTACATATATCCTCGGGCTCCTTCACTCAAATTTTTATTTTAAAATCGTGTTTTAAAAAAAAATCAAAGATGGAAATTTGTGACGTTCTGCAGGACAGGAGCGAGTGTCCCCTGTCCTGCGCTCTATTTGGCGGGCTGTGCCTTCTCCGGGGAGGAAGAGGCAGCCGCTTCATGCCTGGTGGCCGCGCAGCTGCGGTCAATTAACATTTGTGGCGGATAAAAGGCCAGCGCCATCGAATGTGTGGTGCTGGTTCATTGTTATTGATATTACTAGTTTCCTCACTGGAGCTGTTACCTAGATTTACCTACCTGTTGATGTGTCAACAGAGCGTTTTCCCCTATGTCTCTTGGTTTTGCTCCAGTCTTTTTGTGAATACATGTTAATGTGTGCTCACAAATTCAATATGGCCGCCAACCTGTCTATAACGGCCACTTTTGCCGTTTCCCTTTAGTGGCCGCTATAGACAGGTTTGACTGTATTTTCATTGGTGTTCATGTTTGTTAGGTAGATTACTTCTTCCTCTTCTATTTCACATGGGATTTATACCGAGTGTTGGCCCACCTCTAGTCATACCACGGCTTTGAATGTTAAGTCCAGCTTTAAGCCCTTCAAACTCACAGATCGGCACTTCAAGACAAGATAAAAGGTATGTAGGATATAAATTCACTTTAATATCTATCTGCAGATGACATTTCATTGAAATCAGATAGGACTGGATTTATTGCGTACATGCAATTTGCAGTGTGGGCTGGAAACCAATACAGCGTGCTGCTCCACCAAGAGTGCACGGCACACATCCATACATTTCTTCCCTGGACTTTTGGATGATCAAAAAATGTGAACGGCAAGGATTATAATAGAAGAAGAATAAATAAATACCGAATGGATCATGTCAAGTTTCTAGTGCAATAACACATCATAAATAATAATACATAGTAATAACAACACGTAAGGTAGCAAGTCCAGTCCAGTCCTTCCGCGACAGAAGATATGTGATATTACACACATCGGTATCGGTTCATATCTGAATCGGAAATGGAGAGTTGGACAATATCGACATATCGGTTATCGGCAAAAAAAGCAAATACTGGACATCCCTAGTCATAATATTATGAGAAGAAAATTTACAAGAAGATTTACAAGAAAAAAAAAAAAAGTGAAAAAGCAGCTGTAATTTTCAGAGAATGTCAATATATTAAATCGTATTCTAACGACAAAAAAAGTCGCAATTTAACAAGAATAAACTCGGAATATGATGAGGGAAAATAATGTCCTCATCACTCTAATGTCATTTTAGCAGCATAGAGTTGAAATATGAAAGAAAAAATACATTATTTTTTCAAAGTCGTAGCATTACAAACAAAATAAAATCAAGTTGTAATTTTTTGGAAAATAAGGTTAGGAAAAGTTGTAATATTATGGTCATAATACTCAGAACATTTATGACTATTATTTAAGAAGAAAATTCAAATATTTGGAAAATTCACCAAAATTCTGTATAAACACTAATAAATAGGCTTTTTCACCAAAACACAGTTTGGATGCAGTTTTTTTTTTTTTTTTAAATCACTCTCGCTGACCCTCGGTGGATAAAGCTTGGACACCCCTGCATTACATACTGTAGATGGGCAGCGTATGTTTTTCCTACAGCCAACTTACGCAATGGTGATCTCAGAGGAGGTGTTGTGTTCCAGGCTGAAGGCGTGACACTGCAGCACCTCAAAGCCAAAGCCCTGACACTTGTAACCGTTGATGTTCATGGACGCCACGGTCAGCGGCAGCTCTCCGGCGTTCTCCACCTTGAACGTCTTGCGGATGGCAAAAAGCGGCTTGTTGTGGCGCACGCCTGCCGGAAGGGTGTTGGCTTCAGTTAGTCGCTCGCGGAGACATTTTTTAAAAAGGGTACTTGGCAAACTCCAGCCTCACCGTCACGACACTCCATCAGAGTGGACTGGGGGACATTGAAGCGCAGGGAGGCCCCCGGCCCGGGTAGCTTACCCCCGACCCTTAGCAGCTCTTTGGCCCCGTGGCCCTTCACTGTCACCATGTCGAACACAGTCAGGTTGTTCCTGGAAAAAATAAATAAATAAAATATACAAAAATAATTTTTAAAATGCTTAGTTTCCCGTATTTTGGTTACCTCGTAAAGGAGAAACATTAAACACAATAAATTCCTGTCAGAGAGTGAAAGCTGCATTTGAAATCAGCCTCCAGATGCTTCTAGCTCTGCATGCGCTTTAAAATGCTGGCTGGCTCCTTAGCACTATTACAACCTTGGTTCTGTTGCCGCTCTGTTGCGCAATATGCTTGTTAATAAATGAGCATGTGGTGAAAGAAGGCTACTTTTGCCTTTCTACATTCTCATGCACTCTAAATCATTATTAAAGGAAAAAAAAAAATCATACATATATCCATATCACACTGAGTAAATAAGAGCCAATTAGCTCCCGGCTTTAGCACTATCATTAGGGATATTAGGAAGCGTGAGCTAATGTTGCGTACCTGACGATGAGGATGGTGGTGGTGGGTTTGTGTTCAGAGGGAGTAAAAACGACCGCCACCTCTCGGGACTCCCACGGCTGTAGCAGCAGACGCAGGACCCCCTGACCTCTCAGGGCCTCCCCGTTCTCACTCGCCTGTGCAGGAAACATTCAGACAGTTTTCATGGAAGGCACTGAAGACATCACAAAGGGAAGAGTCACTTTTCACTCACGCCGGGGAGCGCAGGCAACAGGGAGAACTCTGCGGTGCTGATATTGACCGCAAGGGGGCTAATATTAAACCTGTTAATGGACAAAAAAAATAAAAATCAGCACTACACCTCCAAACGTATCATTTGAATCATCCTCCATTTCCCTGGATGACAATACCATTTGGTGAGAAGGTCCAGAGCCCCCAGGGGGTCGGGATACAGGGAGAGAATCTGGATCTCCATGGAAACCACAGAGGAGGAGGGGTTCTTCAGCAGAAATGTTTTCACCTGAAAGCCCACCGGCATAGTCTTCAACAACAGGTTGCAGCAAAAATGATGGGGTCAACAATGAAGCTCACCTTGCTTTCGTTGATCGGCGTAGCACCAAAATCCAGGAGGGAGGACGTCTCCACGGACAGTCTGGGCCACCTGAGAAGTGTAGTTGGTGTTAATCAGGCATGATGGAAGATCTCAAGGTATTACAATCACATGAGAGGAAACAATGGATCTCCGCACATTCACCATTCAGCATTCACTGCCCCTGCAAATGCACAGATATTTGGACCAAAGTGTTGCATGTCTCCCACAACATATATCTCATTCACCACAAGTCGGTAACAATTTCTAAATACGAGATAATGCAGTGAGAATGTCAACGTCAAACTAGCAGGAGGGTCATGTGTCAAAAACAAGTATTTTTATTAGAGCCCGACCGATTCATCGGCAGGCCGATTGTGACGATCAGCATCGGATATGCAACTGATATAACCTTTTTGCTGCACGGAGATTCTGTTGCTCCGTTCCTGTGGTACCCTGCCCGAGTACCTGAGTATCGGCCCGCAAAGTCCCATATCGGTCGGGCTGTAATTTTTATGGGTGTCCTAATGACTCATGAAGAGCAGGGCTCTGTACTGTACCCAGTAATTCAATCAAACAGAGAAATAATGATATATTCCCATAATATGGAATTAAATCACATTGTAGCCCTCTAGTTTCTAGGCAGCCAACACTGAAAAGTTAAGTTCATAGTTTAGCTGGCCCTGCAAATTTGTCAGGTCTATATATCAACATGTTATAATTGAACATGTGCTGTGTTTAAGTTAGGGTGGGGTGTTGGTGCATATTTTGCCGACACCTAGTGGATCCAGAGCATACCAAAACCTTGTTAAGGAATACTTCCTAATAAGCTTCTGCCTTGGAGACTATGTGTCTGTAGGTAATGTGCAACTATAATGATATGACTGAGAAATGTGGTATTTTAAATGGCAGTGTACTAATTATGTCTAACTTGGGGATTGTAGCTGCTGTGTAAGTCACTGACTAACTAAATACACATGGATGAGTTTTAGTCTATTTTCATTCGTTTGGGGATACAAAAATGAAGTTTTGGTGTTACAATATGGCAGTGTTATATGTTTGTACACACCGGGATGCATCCGGGTGTCTTTTTCCAGAACATTCTGACATTTACTAAACAGGTGGGGTTTTGGGATGACTGACCTGCAAGGGAGTTTGTCTTTGTGGTTCTGCCACCGAGAGCAGAGCTCAGTTGCCAGCTGGCTGTCCACTGTCCAGGATGAACGAGAGAAGTCAGGCAGGAGTGTGCGCTGCCACTCTGAGCGACCTTGACGGAATATAGAAGAAATTATCATTAGGTTTAAATACACGTTTAAAAACTCGCTCAGGTATTGAAATGTCTCACCTTTTTCGGACAACTTGAGCGGACAAGGACGCAGACACTCCCCTTCAGATTCAAACACCAGATCTCCCTGCTGAGACCACAAACAGTCAGCACATTTCCCTCACTGGTGCCTCCTCAATGGCGACACTATTAGCCGACAATACTGGAACTTTTTTTGGTTGTTTTACCTTGGCAGGAGTGGCGTGGAAATACAGAGGGATGTGCATGGCGGCGCCCAGCTTGGTGTACAAACTGAGCGTGAAAGAGTGACTGGTGGGCAGCGCCCGACTGAAGAGCTGGATGGACAGGATGTGCCAGCAGCCCTGGGGAACTGTCAGCGGGCTGTGGAAGTTCACCACCTGGCAGGCAGAGGTCAGCAGAGAGAGCTGTCAAATACAGCCGTCCTTGCGTTATGGCTTCCTGGTTGCAACGGTGTACAGAAAGTAAAAGTAAAAGCGCAACAATATGTAGTTAGGCGGCGCTACAGTGAGGAAGGACAATGTCACTTTTGGTCTTGTTAGTGAACTTTTTTCCCTTCGTTTATCCCAAGCATGAGGAAAGTGAAAAGTGACGTGTCTGGGCGCTCAAACGGAGCCACCACCATAGTGGAGGATAAAGATGGTATCTTTAAACATGTGAAAGGATCTGCTCCTATGAAATGGACAGTGACAACTAAGCAGTGTAGTTGTCTCATGATCAAGATTCCCGACAAGCCGGTCTCTCGCTCCCTTGCATCGCCCCTTCCTGTGTGCAAGGCAACCACAGGAATAAAAGTAAGAACATGTTCTCTTATTCGTAATTATTTATATTCATTTTGTATTTAATCTTTTTATCACTGTATTTCCTATGTCCTCCATGTGTTCTGGGTACAGAGTGAGTGACCATCTGCAGTGGCTGATATCGAAAATCAAGTGCTGGACAATATCGGACGTCGGTAAAGTCAACATCGAGCATCTCTACTTTTTTTCCTTCATCGTTTCACCCAAGTGTTCTCCCAAGGCTCTTCTGATGGCATTGCGTCAAAGAAAGTAAAAATGAAAGTGAAAGGTGAAATTAGATATTGCAAAAGACTCCGAAAGTGGAGAAACGCCAGCCAACATTGGTTGAATGCCCGGTCCAAGCCTCTCAAAACGCTGCAACCGTGATGAAGGATGAAGTTGGTATCTTTGAACATGTGAAATAATCTGCTCCTATGAAATGGACAGTGATAACTAAGCAGTATAGTGCTCTCATTACTGACACTTCTTTCCCTGCCTTGCAACACCCCTTCCAAATGCAAGACAACCACCGGGTTAAGTGTTGTTCTCTTTTGTTATATTTAACATTTCTCATTCATTCATTTTCTATACCGCTCATCCTCACTAGGGTCGCGAGGGTATGCTGGAGTCTATCCCATCTGACCCGAAGAAAACCCACGCACGCCCGGGGAGAACAAGCAAGCTCCACACAGATGTCTAACGGAGATTTGAACACAGATCTCCTTCATGTGTCCAGTGCGAGTGACTTAGGTGTTAACTTCGGTATACAGTAAGTTCCGACTTACAATGCCGTCGCTGGAACGGGACTCGAACGTAGGCGGAGGACTTTCTGTACTATAAAAATAAAAGGTGAAGTTTTGATGTGTATATGTACCTTCATAACCCCATGCAGCTTCTGTGAAAGGCGTGCACTCGTCACCGTGAGGGGCAAAACAAAGGGGTTTGTCAGCCACAGTTCCACCTGCTGTGTCGTTTTTTGTTTCACTTGGAAAAGGCTGGACAGGTCCGCCGTGCTCCACCTGCAGGCACATACATGATCTGGTATAGCAGATTTCATCAAACTTTGTGGTCTTAAATTTAAATTACCTGTGCGTGATATGTAATCCAGCCAAGTTATGGGTCGTCTGGTTCCCCAAGACTTTTAAACTGATATGACTAACACATTTGCTTCCGTGGCCTGACATGGAACCTGAAACCACGCCAAAATAGTTTATGAATACACAATATTGTACAGCACAATATGCGGTGCCTGTATAGGAACTGTACCCCTGCAAGTGAGGGTAGCCACTTCTGTAAAGTTCTTTGCTTCCGATTTCAGAAGAACTCTGTTAAACTGCAGACTGGCATCCACTTTGGATAAAACTTGCATGTCCTGAGATTAAAAACAAAAACAAAACAAAAAAAAAAACACTGTCATCGTCACTTTTATTTACAGTAAGTTAAAAACACAGACAAGAATTCACCTTAACGTAGAGTCTTTTGCTTCCAGAATTTTGCATATAAACTCCTATTTTTGGTTCCCCTACAGTAGAAAGAATACAAAAAACATATAATACTGTGTGGTGCACTGTGATAACAGTGAATGTGATGACAGACTCCACCTCCTGCAGCCTGTCCGCCAGCGTGGACCACCAGCAGCAGCAAGATGTGCTCAATGACGTAAGGCTTGAGCTTGTCCAGGTCGGCGGGCTGGTCACCACGCGCCGACAGATTAATCTGCAGGCTGAGGCGCTCCTCGCTCTGGAGGCAAGACCCCTGGAGGAGGCGACGTGCAAACTTATCAGTCAGTGAAAAAGCGGAGTTGTAATTTTACCAGCGGGGAACTGGACCGGGATCAAAAACAACCGTGAGGCAGATGTTGATGCTGGGAATGAGCCAAAGACAGCAATTCTGATTCAGTGAAGAAATGTTAAGGGGGAGTTTGGCTAAACCTTAATACTCTCATAAGAGAATCCCCAATGAGCTCTTCTCTTCCACAGTAGCAATAATAATAATAATAAATAAATCATCATGCAAGCTATACCAACGTCTGTTCATCCCCATTTTGTATTGCATTTTTTACAAATTTTTTTGTCGTGATTGATAATTTATTCCGAAGTATGTCAGCATTATTAATCATTTATACCGGATTCCCTTCCAAAAAAACATTGTGAATCTAGGAAACTTCACCTGTGGTTTCCAGGATCCAGGTATTTATTTCACAGTCACATTGGTTGAATTTTTGGCTAAAAAGTTACTGAATCGTTTATCATATCGTTCTAAATGAACCAAAATCGTTCTTGAATCGGATCGGCAACCATGAATTGTGATATGAATTGAATCGTTACGTCTAACATTTATACATCTCATGTGCTAAAAACGACAAAATAATACCTGAGAAATGACAAAAAAACTCTTCGGAAGGCTGCACTCCAGGAGTAGACCCAGTATGGTGATGTTGGACACATCTTCCTGTGGGATAAAACAAATTATTGGCCATTAATGATGTCTTCAAACAAATTAGCGCTAAATAGAGTGCAGTACTTGGCAGCAACCAGCAGAAGCACTGTTATACACACACATATATACACACACATATACCTTTATCACAGTTAATTGGTTCCAGACCTGACAGTGATAAGTGAATATCCATGAACTAGGATTCCTTATTTATAAATGGAATACTTTTTGTAGTTTGGTTTGGTTTAGTTTATTTGAACATGAAGGTTACAATGGAATACATCTCATGAATCATTCTTTGACAGTTCCACATGTCCAAAAGGAGTAGGAAGAAGCAAAGCTTATTTAATCCTACCCCCCATCCATTCTACATCTAGTACAGTACATGTAGTTCACTTCCTGCATTCCATGTCGTGTTTTCTGTGATAGTCAGGATAATACATAATAGATAACGGTAAGACAGCCCTCCCAAAAAAAAAAAAAAAAAAAAATTTAATATATATATATATACATATACATTAATAATAATAATAATAATAATAATAACAATAATAAATAAATAAATAATTTTTTTATAAACAAAAAAAAACAAAAACATAACAAACCTGACAAAACAATCAAGACTCTTCTGCCTTGTATTTAGCAAACATCAACTGCTTGTATTGTTTTTTGAATTTGCTCATCTCTGTACATTGTTTTAGTTCTTTACTCAATCCGTTCCATAATTTAACTCCACACACGGAAATGCTGTGGGTTTTCAGCGTAGTTCTCGCGTATAAATGTTTTAAGTTTAATTTTCCTTTAAGATCATATTTCTCCTCTGATTGAGAAATACTGTATGAGGTTTTTGGGTAACGAGTTATTAACTTTAAACATTATTCTAGCGATTTGAAAGTGTACTAAATCTGCTAATTTTAATATCTGCGATTTTACAAATAGAGGGTTTGTATGTTCTCTATACTTGGCATTGTGAATGATCCTTACAGATCTTTTTTGCAGTACAGTGAGTGAGTGAAGATTGCTTTTGTAATTATTACCCCATATCTCCACACAATACGTTAGATATGGTAATACTAAGGAACAGTACAGAGTGTGGAGTGATTTTTGGTCAAGAACATATTTTGCTTTATTCAATATAGAGATATTTCTCGCCACCTTTTGTTGTATATTTTTAATGAGATTTCCAACTCATTTTTTCATCTATTACAACCCCAAGGAATTTATATTCTTCCACTTTTTCAATATCCACTCCATTAATTATTTTCGAATAGCATTATTTTAGTTTTACTTAAATTCCGGGATAATCTGTTCCTATCAAACCCTGATTTTAATATGACCATTTCATCCTTGACCTTTTTAATGAGTTCTTGTGTGCTTTCACCAGAACAGAAAGCGGTGGTATCATCCGCGAATAAGACCAATTTTAAGTCCTTTGTTACTTTACAAATGTCGTTGATGTACAAATTAAACAGTTTTGGTCCCAGTATGGACCCCTGGGGTACTCCACACTTGGTGTATAAACTCCCAGATGTGTATTCTCCTAGCTTTACAAATTGTTTCCTCTTTGCTAGGTAGCTTTTAACCCAATTTAAGACTAATCCTCTAATTCCGTACCTTTCTAATTTTGAAATTAAGACATTGTGATTAATTGTATCGAAGGCTTTTGTCAGATTCATGAATACAGCTGCTGCGCATCTACTATTGTCTATAGCAGTAGTGATTTCCTCCGTGATATCGATTAGTGCCATAGAAGTTGAAATGTTGGCTCTGTAACCATATTGACTGCTAGCAAATAATTAATTCTTATTAATAAATTTGTCCAACCTATTATTAAATAGCTTCTCCACAATTTTAGAGAATTGTGGTAACAAGGAAACTGGCCGATAATTTGTAAATTGGTGTTTGTCTCCTTTTTTGAAAATTGGAACCACCTTGGCTGTTCTCATTTTGCTAGGAAATATTCCAGTCTGAAATGATAAATTACTGATATATGTTAACGGGTCTGCGATCTCATTGATGACCCTTTTAACTGTTTCCATTTCCATTCCATGACAATCAGTTGATGTTTTTGCCTTAAAATGTTTAACAATGTCAGTGATCTCCTTCTTGGTTACAGCAGTGAGAAACATAGAATTAAGATTCCTATCAATAATATCATTCCCCTCATCAATTGTGTCTTGTTTTGGAATTTCTTCTTCCAGTTTTGGTCCAATATTTACAAAATAATCATTAAACATTTCAACTACCGCGTTCATGTCCTTCCTGTAAGTGTTTCCAACCATGAAATAGTGGGGGTAGTCTGCTTTCTTAATCTTATTCTTTATAATACTATTTAAGATGCCCCAAGTTGCTCTCATCTTATTTTTGTTCTTATCAAGTACATGACAATAATATTCCCTCTTACACGCTCTCAAGATAGTTGTCAACTTATTTTTGTATGTCTTATACTTTTGTTCTGCTTCTTTAGTCTGTTGGATGATGAATGTCCTGTATAATGTCTTCTTCTTCTTACAGGCGTTTTTTAGTCCTTTTGTCATCCATGGCTGGTTGTTTTTAGGAGCATAAAAAGGAGCATAGTTAGGAACATAAAAACCTGTTTACGACCCTCTAAATACATTTAACATTATTAGAGCCCTTTTGACATAAAACAATACCCCTATAGTCACCTTTACACTATTAGCCAATATAGCAGACAAAATAACAGACATTTAAGACATAAATGAGACGCATGCTCGTGTGTGCTGCTGTAAATGTGTTCCTGTGGCGTGGACAGGAAGTGACGTCGGAGGTTACGAGTTGCGTTTTATCTTGGCTGCAACAGTAGCCCGTGTTAGGGATTACTGTGCTTGTTGTGAGAGTATTCAAAACCTGCAATAAAAGCCTGTTGTTCCGCCGATCAATTCTAGTGTGTCTCATCCAACATTACAGTAACATTACTGACACCTAGTGACCAGTGTAGAATACTACATATTCTCACATGGTCTTTGAATAAATCTTCTGAATGCTTGCTATTTGTATTTTACTTAATTTAGCCATTTTATGCTAGCTTCATTTAGGCAAAAAAACAACATAAATTTGCTCTAATGTGGATATTTTTTTACTAATAGGCCACAGTCAAGCACATTATCAGTTAATTTTATGGCTGCTCTGATCAGGCCCCAGTCGCACATCCAGCTCAACAATTGTGAGCACTGAGCAGTCCGCTCCTCTACACGCTCTTCACCTACGATTGCGTGGTCTCCCAGAACAACACCAGCATCATTAAATTTGCGGATGACACTACAGTCATCGGACTGATCACTGGTGGTGTTGAAACATCATACAGAAGAGAGGTGGCGGACCTCATAGCTTGGTGTCGTGCTAACAATCTCCTTCTCAATACAGATAAGACTAAAGAGATGATCATCGACCCAAGAACAAGGGAAAAGGAGCCGCATAAACCGCTGTTTATTGATGAGACTGAGGTGGAGAGGGTGAAAACCTTCAAGTTCTTTGGCACACACATCAGCGAGGACCTCACCTGGTCTCACAACACCCAACAAATTCTGAAGAAGTCCCAAAGGAGACTGTACTTCCTGAGAAGACTGAGGAAATTTGGCATGTCCACCACAATCCTGAGTTGCTTCTACAGATGCACTATGGAAAGTGTCCTTACCGCCTCCATCACTGTTTGGTACGGTAACTGTACAACACGTGATAGGAAGGCACTCCAGCGGGTGATCAAGACCTCACAGAACATTGTTGGGGCAGCCCTCCCCTCACTGCAAGACATTTATACATCTAGAGTCCTACGCAGAACACACAACCTCATCAAGGACAGCACACATCCACAAAACTCATTATTCACACTCCTACCGTCAGGCAGACGCTACAGGAGTTTGAAGTCCAGGACCACAAGGCTGGCAAACAGCTTTTACCCACAGGCCATCAGGCTTCTCAACAAAGCACTCACACACGCCACACGCAACACACACTGATAGCACTTTATTTATTTATTTGTATATTTATTTGTATTAATGTCTCTTCTGTTGTTGTTGCTTAATTTATTGGTATATATGTTTATGTTTCTTACGTTCTTATTCTTATTCTTTCTTGTGTTTTCTTTCTTTTCTTGGGAGAATGAACAGAATAAGATTTTCATTGCATAGTATAACTGCTGTTTTACCATGCACATGACAATAAAACTCTCTTGAATCTTGAATCAGGGTTTTATGCTGACAATTCAAATACTGATGATCCAAAAGTGAGATCAGAAGGATTAGCTTTACATTTTTCAATTTATTTATGATGAGTGCTGTTGGCCAGGGCCGCTGTTATACAATCCAAGGGCCCTCAGCAAATAGGTAATTATTAAAAAAAAAAAAAACTTTTGGTGGGTATTTTTTTTGTCTTTTTTAAACGTATTTTAAATTTTTTTTACATTTTGTAAAAAGGCTAAACCCCCTTAATAAATATATATATATATATATATATATATATATATAAAGACAATGTTTTGTGGTATTTGTTATTTTAGCTATTGCCTATCTATTTATCTATCTATCTATCTATCTATCTATCTATTTTTGCTTGTTTGTTTTTTTTTTTGACGATATGCCGTGAGGTAATACACAAGCTGCAGGCCCCAAAAGGCCTCAGGCCCCACTTTGGACACCCCCGGATTACTGTATATACATTTTTTACCTTTTTTTTTTTAAAATGTTATACTGCACTTAAAACAAATGTTAGATTTTGTTCGTTTTCCCAATTGCCTTTTTCAGATTTCAGTCAAAAGGCCTTCCCTCAGGTTTATTTGAACATCAGTAGGAATGGTGGAATAAAGCGGAGCGGGTCATTTAGGATGCTGACATCCTTCATCTGATTGCGTAAATTAAGTACAGGAACTGCTGAGAAAGAAATGTGCAACTGAAGCGTTGAGACTCCGCTGCGACTGAGAGCACACTTCCTGTTGCGCGGGCGGATAACTTCACACACACTTTCACCGCCTTGACTCAGTCACGCGGGCGTGTGGGCTCGACTTCATTTGTGTTGCTAAGTATAGACACATATGACTGCACGGCTATCTGCTGAAAGCGAGCGCAGTGTGCGCCGCAAGTCAACAGTGTGTGGACTTTGATGCTCTGCTGAGTCATTCAAGCTGCTGACTTGACACTTATTTGGTCCGTTTTTGGTGTTGTCTCGCTCCACAAAGCTTCTTTGTGCCATGTACAAATCATTATCTGTGTGCTGCTTCATATAATTAGAGACATACCTGAGTTTGGGTCAACTTGATGCTCTGGATGTGAGGGAATATTAGCAGGCTGTCCTTTCTTTGGACAGACTTTAATGAGCCCTGGTGAACTCCCACACCAAAGACCTGGAAAAAGCACAATCTCTTAGGTCAGAAGAATCTGTTATGTTCCAAGACCACCTTCCCCATGAATGAGTAATGGACGCACCCATAAAAAGCCCTAAAAATGTCTATTTTCGATAGTCTAAACTCTATAATATGTCCCTCACAGCACATTGTAAGTTCAGTTTTACACATGAAGAAACAAATACTGGCATCAAGTATACAGTATTGCACCGTTATGCAACATCACATCTTGTCCAGGAGTCTTTCTGCTGGCGATATTTGAACCGTGTAGCGAGGTATGACTGTATGCCAAAATGTGGGGCCGCCAATGCCAAACCACGAATCGATGGGGCGAAAACTGTATGTTTTCATGCTTTGTGTTTTGTATTACATATTTTTATTTAAATTTGATGCATTTTATTTTTTTTATTATATAATTAATTTATTAAATTATTATATTTATTTATTTACCTGCCAGCAGTTTTCAGTTGAAAGGTTTCATTTTAAAAATCATTCAGTTTTGTGTTTTGCATTTTGTCCCAACTGTACCAAAATTACATACCGATCCGCGGTCATGGCGGACGCAAAAAGCTTCACTAACAGAAGAACAAAATGACAAGTAGTGGCTCAAACAGTACACAGGTGACCCTCGCGTGTTGTCAAAGTTAGCGGCGTAGCCCGTTTTGCTGATTTACAGTGGTGAACTTCTTTTTACACTAGCGCGACAATCGTAAAAGGCGAGATGCGGCAGGTGCATTTGGGTGAACATTACCTCCACATTCTGCCTTTCTCATGACAGATTGGGTGTTTTATTGTTTTGAGTATTTCATTTAATATTTCAATTGCACACTATTGGAAAGACTCGCCCTTTTCTACCCACAATGAAAAGGTAAGTTAGGTCACATTGTGTCGCCAGTTATTTCCGGTTTATGATTGCACGTGTGCAGAAAAGTGCGTTGCTGTTGGGCCCGTTGGCAACGCAAACATGCAAAGTGGATGGCTGGAATGTTTGAACATCTTTGAAACACTGGAAGTCGTCCGCTTCGTGCAATCCGCACGACTTGGCAAGTGCACTTAGCAAATGGACTTGCGCTTTTGTTTTGAAGAGTCAACATCCCTTTTTCACATTACGTCAAGTTGCACTTTGAGCGACAACCGTCGCCAAATATTAACCAAACTTTCAAGAGATAACGTCGGCTGCATGAATCTTCAAACAGCGACCAAACCTGTTGGAGCGGATCAACGGGATGCTAAGGAAAGTCCTGAGCTAAGCGTGTGTTTCTTATGAAATACACTAATGGGCTCGTGTTACAACCGTACACAAGCATGTGGGTGTATGAAAGGAATCTGTCGTGTTCACAGCGATACACTGAAGTGCTTTGAGTACACAGAGGTATCTCACAAGAGGAAATCATGTAAATGCAATGAATCTGTTCCAGACACGCAAAAATATTAACAAAAAATACATTTTATAGGGATCGATAATAAAGAAAACAATGCAAAATAATTATAAATGATGAATGTAAAGCAGGGGTGTCATAAGTGCGGCCCTGGGGCCGTTTGCGTTTTTGTTAGGGGAGAGGACGCCATCTTCATATACTGTGATGAGTTCTTCCTCAAATTCAATAGTGTTTCTCACCTTCTTTGCCAAAGAGTGCCGAAACTTGCAACATTCTGACCAGCCGCGCTCAAGAAAAACACGCACGGACGTGAGTCAGTAACGCGTAGGGTTGGTTGCTCGATTCTGCCAAATGATGCAATACAGCACAAGGCGAGCATTTTGCACAAAAATCGTCTTCAATAACTTTTGGTGGAAATTTTTGCGCACTAACCGAGGTGTGACTGTAGCGTGGATGCTTTCACGACTGAAAACATAAAAAAAAGGTACTGACCTGATATGAAAGCAGCCCGTGGGCCGACGTGTTTATAAATAACGTGTTTTCTACATTGCCCTCCTCGGATGGGAGGAAAATTAGTTTAAAAGATGTTTTCCCTCTGGGTGGGATCACCTGGAACAAAAAAGAAAAAGAGAGTGTCATTTCAAGGGACAAGAGGACCAGTACAGTATTTTGGTAATAAAGGGCACGTGGACACGTACTCTTCTGTGAAAGGAGGGTATGTAAAAGTGTCTGCTGGACGTAAACATGGACAGCAGTGTTACAGGGACTTCTGGGCTGGGGTTGTGTATATATATGCTCTCAGCTCTCGGCAGCCCCAGCGGCCTGCGAAGACAGGTGGAGCTTCACTTGAGCACAGATCAACAGGTTATGACAGATATACTGATTTCATAGGATTTTCTATTTTGATGCAAGAAAAAGGAATGAACCATCCAACTTGCACTGTTAGATTGTTCTTCAATGACTTAATGCCTGGTCAACAAAACCAAAACCAAAGACCTTTTGTGAGTTACAGTAGGTACAGAGACACTGAAGCTATAATTATAGCATTTACGGTGCATGCATCCTCCCTTCTAAAAAGCAGGAAATGTATTTGACTCACTGATTTCCGAATTCTAATGCTGCAGGCTGAAAATGCAATGGCCTCCCGTTCTCCAGATTATATAGAGTGGAGCTGTTGGAGAGAAGAACATGATGCATTACATTATGCCAAAACACAGTAAGACAACACTACATGTAAAAAAAAAAAAAACAGTAAAACGCTAGTCATTTTTTTAGTGTTGTGAACGATAAACCGATGCAACCGGAAATATGAGGTGAAAGAAAAAAGGGGAAAATGCAGTACTGTATCCGAATCCATGCAGCGTGGGAGAAAGTTAGATGGTGCGTTCAAGGACCTTCGAACAAAGTCGGCAACAACTTAAACATGCAAAAATGTGGGATTTCTAACTGTATAATATTTTTTAAATAAAAAAAAAAAGGCCCATATTTTCGAAATGTATATCCATTTATACAGCCAGAAGAGGCCTCATTGGTCCCCTTCCAATGAGCTCACCACTTATGGGAGGGGCCAAAGGGGTCGGGTACAGAGCGAGCTGGGTGGCAGCCAAAGGCGGGGACCTTGGCAGTCCGATGCTCGGCTACAGAAGCTATCTCTTGGGACGTGGAATATCACCTCTCTGGTAGGGAAGGAGCCTGAGCTGGTGCGCGAGGTTGACAAGTTGAATGTTCCCTCGCTCTATCGTAGTTCTTTAGTGCTTCTTTTCATTTTTTTATTACAGCGTATGAACGATGTTACAGGCCGAGCCTGGCCCTTTAAGAAGAATTGCACTGCGGGAAGTTGAGTGTCTATGCCTTTCCTCTCTCGTCTGTCTGCACCGCCCATTGTTTTCTGCGTCCTGATTGGCTGTAGACCATTGTCAATCAATCTCCTCCATGCCATCCTGCCATGTCTCCTTTGTCATCGCTAGCTTGCTTGCTTGCTTGCTAGCTTGTAAATTAATCTTTGGTTCATCTTTAGCAATATGTTTTAACAAGGATACAAAAACACTACAGTACAACGGAACGGCGCCAGGACGAAAAGGCGCGGTCACAGGAGTGAAATATGCGTGAGTGACTTAATTTCTTGTGTTGATCATTAAGGTTGATCGTTAAAATTCAAGCGAAGGTTTGAACTTTTTTGAGAGTGTTTAAACAAGAGAGAAATGTGAGAAAATGTTATTGTCTGTCTGAGAAAAGTGTTGAAAGTGTATGGTGAGGGCTTTTACAGCCTTAAAACATATATAAAAATTGTATTAAAAAAAGTTGGCTACTTCGTGGATTTCACTTATTGCGGGCTATTTTGGGAACATGTCCCCTGCGATATGAGAAAACACTGTATACATATTCAATTAAAAGCAGTGCCTTCTTGACTAATTAAGCAACAGCCTGGTTCTATTACAAGTACATGTAAAAGCCAGGACTTTCTCCACACACACACACGCACGCACGCACGCACGCACGCACGCTGACATTTGGGGAACGGCAAAAATAAATGACATGTAATGCTGGGAAGCCAGTGGCCACACTTCGTAGCGTCACCAGGATGTAATTTGTGAGAGGGTGCCTGATATCCAGTGCTAATGAGATGTGGGACGCGGCAGATGATCTGTGTGTGTGTGTGTGTGTGTGTGTGTGTGTGTGTGTGTGTGTGTGTGTGTGAGAAACTGGGCAGAACTGGGACCGTGTTTGCAGCTGCTGACCAGCAAAATCCAGAAGTACAGTATATAGAGTATTCACAGCTAGGCCGATACCAACTAGGGGTGTCCCCATCTGATGTGCAGGATCGCGATTGGCTGCCGATCCGCTGGATTTTGAAGATCGGGTAATATCGTCTTCCGCCACAAGATCTGGCTGATCCGGTTGCCGTTTAACTTTTGTATCTGCCACACGCCAGCAAAGCTGGTCGCCACTCCACTCCCGCCAACCGCAAGAAGAAGAAAACTCAACACCACATTGCAGACATGTCAGCGGTGTACCGTGGTGAAGTTAGTTTCGCTTTGGATGTTGGATATTCGCCTCCGTAGTTCCTCTGTTACGGAGCGTAAATGGAAGCTACTGGGTTTAGCTTAATTTAGCAGCTATATTTCTCAATTACTGGACAAATTGGGCCAATGATGCATTGGTTCAATAAATGTAAGGATTTTTGGTAAAACGGTAAAAAGGGAATTCTAAAAATTTTTAACTTTTAATTTAATTAAAAAAAAAAAACAATTCTAAAAAATTTTAATTTTGGGAAAATTAAATAAATATGAAATAAATCTTTAAAATCATATGTTGAAGTATGAGAATCTTCACTGAGCTAATGGAACATCTGCTCACGTATGAGCAACAACAGGCGTTTAAAGTCACTCTTTGACAGACAAAACTTTGCAATCTTGACAATCAGTTGACTTTTCTTGACGTCATCCGTGTGCCTCACTCTCCAGGACTAAATCGATTTATGCTCCAACTGGAACAGTAGCTACTGTGCTAGCACCATGGCTCGTTTTAAAAGTAGATTTGGATCACTATTACCTTGAAGCACTGTTACGTGGGACTACTACCATACTTCCGCCTGCCCAACGTCCATGAAAGTCTACAAACCAGTACGTTTCCGCCCGAATAACAGTGAAAACAGCGAGCGAGCCAGACCGAGAGCAAAACATGAAAACCGCCAATCGCTATCCAAAACTGGACGTCAGAAATTTTGAACATGTCCATGGTTTGGAAAGGCTAGTCCAGATAAGTCTGTAAATCAAGCAGAAAAGGGAATAAAATCAATACAGGCATGCTATGAAAACCGCCTGAAAAACCAGCGCAGTGCGACAGAGCCTCTTTAGAAAAAAAATAAAACAATTATTTCATTTTTTTGGCATTATTTCTCAATTGTAGGAGGAGCCAGGAGGCCCGCAAAAAACATTTTTAGGGCTGACTTAAATCAACTGCCGCGCAGCTGTTCACCATCGCCTATGTAAAGGTGACGGGAAGCCGCTGTGGTTGACACTCACGAACTGACGCTGCACATCGGACGGGGATTGTGTATCAACAGCACCAACTGACAGACGGCAGCAAGAAGCACGCGGCCGTGGACTGCGAAATCTCTGCTGCAAAGACACTTAAACACATTTTTCCTCATGACAGATGGACAAAGAGTGACCACTCATACGCTCGGCCGAGAAAACCATGGCAGGAAACAAAGCGTATCATAAAAGCCCTTTTCAGCCAACAGGTGGCCAAGAGTATTCCTCTCTTGTAGTATTTTGACAAGTTAGTCTGCACAAGAGATTTATGATCCGGTAATAATAATTACTACACTTGCACGCTTTTTGAGTGCCTCTGCTTTGCAAAATATGTTGACAGGTAAGTTTCTTCTTTTGCTATGCCACACCCATCCACAAAGTCAGGCTGACATGAGATCGGTAGTTTTTAAGCCATGCTGCTTACTAGCATATATGCGTAGATGCAAAGGACGAAGTAAATACCTCATGAATTAAACGCCGAGTACAGAGCATTTAGTAGTACAGTACAGCCAGCAGTGCCTGCTAACGCATAGCATGCCTGTACAGTATTAATGCAGCTGCACGGTTCCCTCACTGGCACTTCCTTAAACCCGACTGAGCAGTCCAAACATGGTTAGAAATGCACACAGGGAGTGGCTGCCCGAGTCTCCTTGTCAATGCACTTTTCTTGCTAAAATAGCTAAAAGAAGCCCAAGACAACGTCTCCAGACAAGCAGGCTGCTAGGACCAACCGCAAACACACCAGTCCAAGATCATCTATACGACAGGAGAGCGCTGCAGTTTTTCAAGGTTAGCGGCATAAAAGGTAGTCAAAGATCTTCTGTGACATGGAGCTGCGCTTTGTTGCTTTTAAGCTTCTGCTGTAAAAACACGAGTCAAAGATCCTCTATATGACATGTTCACTGCTTTTGTTAAGCGTCTACTGCACAAACTCAAGTCAAAGATCTTCTACAGGACAGGAGCACTGTGCTGCTTGTAATGGTCCACTGTAAAAATGTGAGGCAAACATCTTCTGACATGGTCACTCTGCTGATTTTAAAAGGACCTACTGTAAAAAAAAAAAAACAAAAAACGTGAGCCAAAGATCTTTTTTGACATGCTTTTGTTCAGCATTAAGAGGGAGGAAAGGGTGGAGCCGTGTGATGCGATATTGTCACTCCAAATGATAGACTCATTCTCCACGCCACTGTTGGGGAATGTCTCAAAAAGCAACTCCCAAGAACTGGAAAGAAGACTACTGGATTGTATGAACAAAATATGTACATAATACCGTCACCTGCACTTTTATGAATTGTATAAGGCTAACATAAATGCCATTGTATATTAATAAGTTATGTGTGCGTGAAAATTTGCTTCCGTTACAGTAGTACCTCGGTTATCGTCCGCCTCGGGTAGTGCGTTTTTTTTGGTTAACAGCCCAAATTTTTGCTAACATTTTGCCTTCGCTTGCGTTTGTCCGCTTTTTTAACGTCCAAAACACCGTCCGGTTTGTTTAGGAGAAATGAAATGCTAAAGACTTTTGTTGAGCATTGGATGGTTCCACAGAATATGGAACAATGAAGTACGGCAAAGAGTGAGCATGATGGACGGCATCAAGAAAAACAGAAGTACAAACTGTCATGCAGAGAAAGCTAGTGTGTGGCCAACCAAGACCGTTGCCATAGACAGAAAAGCGGAGGAAATTTGTGGATGCCTCGATGGAGACCCATGGGTGTTCAGTCAAGATGTTTCAGCCGCCATCTTGGATCATGCGCACAAGACGAAATCTTGCACATGATCCATAATGCATTGCAAATTGTGGTTGCAGCAGAATAATGTGTTTGTTATTTTATTAATTGGTTTTGTAAACTAGGTAAAAGTGATGTTCAATGTTCATTTGTCATTTGTAATTATTTTGGCATCATAGATTTACATTATTTTCAATGGGAAAATTTGCTTTTTTTAGAGTTTTGGTTTGAGTCGTTCCTTTGAGTCGATTCATGATGTTAACCAAGGCACCACTGTATATCGAAAGCAAAGTTGAACATACTTTTGTGTAGTCTGTGTGTACAGCTTATATAGCAGTATAGATTTACTACCTAATGAACACAAGTCAACACGCAGCCATTATTGTCGAAACATCTGGCAACACAAGCGACTAACAAGATAATGTTTCCTTGGCTACAAATCAGGCATGGCGAAGGCAGCATACACGAATGCTGATGACACTGCAGTTCATTGACTTTCTCTCTGTGCCCTGCGATTAAATGGTGACCAGTCCAGGGTGTACCCAGACTCTCGTCCGCAAACAGCTGGGATAGGCTCAAACATACCCGTGATCCTCGTGAGGATAAGCAGTATGGAAAATGGATGGATGGATGACATTGTGAAGCAAAAACTGAATTTTCTAACATGATAAGGAGGCCGGGTTGCACGGTGGCCTAGTGGTTAGCATGATGGCCATACAGTCAGGAGATCAGGAAGATCAGGATTTGAATCTCCGTTGGGCATCAGTGTGTGTGTGGGTTTACTCCGGTTTCCTCTCACATTCCAAAAACATGCATCGTAGGTTAATTGGAGACTAACTTGTCCATAGGTATGAATGTGAGTGGTTGTTTGTCTATATGTGCCCTGCCATTGGCTGGCAACCAGTCCAGGGTGTACCCTGCCTCTTGCCCGAAGTCAGCTGGGATAGGCCGCAACCCTAGTGAGAATAAGCGGCCTAGAAGATTGATGAGGAGGCCAAAGACGCCACTGAAGGAAGATGAAGGTGAAAGTGATGGAGTGGACAAGTACTGTACGTCTCCTCCACAACTGAGCACCTGTGGGGTATCCTCAAGCGGTAAGAAGGATGTGATGTCCAGTAATGTCATCATGGAGAAGTGGAAGAGGATCCCAGTGACAACTCTGCAACTCTGCTCAATTCCATGCCCAAGAGGATTAAGGCAGTGCTAGATAACAATGGCGCTAACAATAAATATTCTCTCCAACGACACAATTTGGAAATGTTCACTGCGAGGTGGACTGACTTGTGTTGCCAGATATTTACACAATTTTGATTTCCTTGTTGAACCACTGCTCCCCCTGCACAGGCACCACTCGTGCAGCCCAGGACCGTGAGGCTACCATCAACATGGCACAATTATCGTTACTCACTTGTGCTGCCAGATTTTATTTTTACACAACAGCTCAACATCACAATAAACAATCTTACTGTCCACATTATTTTCAGACTATTTTTTTCATGAATATATGGCATAATAATGTGAGTACACCACATCAAACGCAATAAGCTTGAATTTCTCAAAAGCATTTAACATTGTAATTAGCATGCCAAGAGCTTTTAAACAAACAAACTAAATAAAGGACAAAAACACCCCAATGAAAATAAGTCTTTTAGCAGAAGTTACACCTAAATATCAAAAATTGATTCAAAAATCAATCACAATATTTCTGATTTTGAATCAGTCAATTTCATCATTGTCGAAATATTGACAAAAAAAACATAGAAATACAGCGGAAGTACTCTGAAGCTCATTGTGTGTCAATGATTCACTTTTAGCAACATTGTGTGTGGAATACACGGTTTACGTTTTGCCCGTTTGCCCGATATGTGCAAAATAACCACAAAAGTGCAAATCTGGAAGCGACACCGGGCTTCACCGTCTGTTCGCTCCGCCATCTTGCGTCAGTGTAGATCTTCTGCCAAGCACACACGTCCTTTCCAATTCTTTATTAACACAAATGAGGCTGAATTTGTATCAAAATAGAATATTTAGAATCAAACAAAGATTTTTTGTGTAAAAATGTGTGCTCAGCAGCAGCCGTCCATGTTGTCAGAATGGTACACTCTTGATCACATGACATTTTCATGATTTGACTGCAGGACTGATAGTGGAATCATCGAATAGTCGACTATTTTAAAACACCCCTGCGTGTGAAGAAAGTGGTCCCTAAAATGTCATACAATTTAGTTTTCCTGGGTTCTTCCTACTAGGGGAGGTAGAGTGGAGAAGTATTTACTCTCCTTTCAGCACATGAGCGAGCATACCGCCATGCTGCAGTCCAAGGGTTCTGTCCACAGCCCCGGTACAAAAATAACACGTTATGTTTGGCGCAATTTGATCCCCTCTGGATCCAACTCAAATAACGGCAATGTTTGCAGTGACCTCGACCGCACTACTGAGGAGAGGGTTGGGATCAGAGAAGAGCTGGGGGGTCAGCTGGTCCTCCACACATGTGAGGCAACAAGTTGCAGAGCGCTAACTGACACCACGCGCCAGACCATTAGCAGCCTCGCTGCTGCCGCGGCTGCAGCAAGGCGTAAACGCGCGCCGCGCAAATCTTTGTTTTAAATTAACCGGTCCTCGTCAGGCTGTCAGATGACAACATGGGAAGTTTCATTCATGACCGAAACTGTGGCGCTAAACAACCAGGGAAAACATGTTCTGTAACGCGCATGTCCCCATTTGAACACATGCACTGCGCGCCAAACACTGTTATTTCCGGTGTATAAGCAGACCCTTTGAACCCTGAGGCGATAAACTCGCAGGGCCCTTTGATTTCCACGTTAACAGAATCACAGAACTGGCCAATAAAAATGGAATTTACTGTTAAACGCGGAATCTGGCAGAAATTGACATACTGTGAATGAAATGTCATCGTGAGGAGAAAGAATGTTTGTGTGGGGAAGTATTTCCCCGCCGGACCGCTCAATCATGGCTGAATCTCATCACAAACACTAAACCGTCCCCTCCCAAACTAAACATGTCGAAACAGCGACCTAAAACACCAGCAAAAGTTGGCGAAAACTCCTCTTACGGAGCGTGAATGGAAGCTAGCGAGGTTAGCTTACTTTAGCAGATCATGCTAGTGTGTGTCTGTGTGTGCGTGCGACTCAGGCTGGATGAGTGTATTTTCTCCATGTTTGTAAGTCTTGTATGCATATTATATATTAGCTATTTAAGTGGAATGCGCACATTAGTTATTTCATTGTCATATTTGGAGGTATATGAAATCGCCATGTAAAATCGCTAATGCTAATACCTAGCGCATACATGAGATTCCCATGTAACTTTGCATCGAGCTAGTGCGTTTGTTGAAATGTATCTCATTCATTTTAATTGGTTTATTTCACAGGGACAGGGTACATAAAATAGCATTGCTGCAAATGCACCAGAATTAGCCAAAAGGCTATTTTTCCATCTGTTGTCCCTGGACATAAGTTAAAAATTGTCTCCCTAAAACAACAGTGAAAGGACTATAAAAAGAACAATGCCAATACAAATATACATACAATGCAAATATACATACACCCAAAACACAAACACCCAGTGCAGACATTGGATGAAATGACCAACAAATTTACAAAAAAAAAAACACTTAAAACACCCAAAATACTTAAACATAAATGACGTCGACGGAGACAAAAATGACAGCACAGTTGGGAGTGATTACATGATGTGTTATGAACCAGATTTTAGGATATTCCAGGATATTAGGATATTCCACTGCGGTGTAGCTGTGGCTGAAAAGGCACTCCGACTAAAAGCGCTTTTCTGTAGAGGAACAATACAGACTGTAAATAAAACAACGGAAATACGTTACCAACCATACCAGCTGGATCAACGTGCGTCGACTTTGTAAAGCTTGTGAGCAAACAGTAGACAAGGAGCGCTGTGGCAGCCATTTTGTTGTGATTTCGTATAGTCATAACTGACATGCTTTATTGCGTGAACGTTCAGTTGTACAGTGCTTCACCGTAAACGCTCTGGAATAGACCTCACCGGAATTCTGGAACCATAAACACTCGTCAAAAGGTTTTAAACTAGAACTCGCGGGTATGTTGGCTGTCTCTCCCAGGGCGGGATTTGGCCCACGGGTGGCCAGTATCGTGTTGACTAGCACTGCCTTAAACATTTGGCAATACAACATACTGTACACTACTGGTTTCTAGTGCTGCACGTGTCTGATAATGTTTATGGTATGTTTTTACTAAATACTTTGCAGTAAAACTCTTTTTAGGATGTGGGAGGTACAGGATTGTCACCAGAGAGCGACAAACTGGACTGGAAACGGTGTAAATGTGACGACTTCAGTATCCGTTGCCGGTTTAGCTCTGAGCGTGACGGCAGCCCATCAATGTGGCTGATAACCCGGGCACGAGAGCCCTTACACTACCCGGGGCTCTGGGGTTCTGCCAGGTCAACAAGCCTTGCAAAGCCTCCTTGGCTTCTCACCTTCCGAGATAAAAATACAAGAGCTCCCACGAGGCTGAGCAGGTTTGAATGAAATGAAAGTCTACTCGTTTGCTCACGAGTGCTCGTTAAGGGCGTGAATATCCCAGGTGGGGTGGTGTGTTTCGTTCTAGATACACCGTAACCTGTGTATCTAGATTCCAATCAAATGGTCTATCACACAGATTTACATCCTTAATTGTAGTGCGGCTGCGCATGTGCTACCCGGGCTGTACGAGTTAATGCAAACATGCCTGTTCTGAGTGAAGTAAGGACGGGAGGCATGTTTATTTTTGCTCCATCTTGTCTTAACCTTCAACGGACACACAACATGCTTCTGGCCTTTAAAATAAGGCCCTGTTCGACACATGCTGTCTAGTAATGCAAACGAAATAAGGGTGTTTCTTCCATTAATAATGCAATGGTAAATGCATGGGTGACTACGTCTGCATGGGCGTTAGCATAGATGTGCAAATCCTCAACAAACTATGTGTGTGCAGACAGAGCCTGGCGTCCCATTAAAAAAATTAGACAAGCTACGTCCCTTTCTGAAGTACCGAGCAAAATTGGCCAATGATGTATTGCATCGACACATGTAAAGACTTTTGGGGTTAATTAACGGACATTTTATTTACTGTCATAAAAGTACACAATCTATGCTGGTAAAGTAAGTGTAAAAGGTAAAAAAAAAAAAAAACAGCATTCATCGGGCCCTACACGTTCCAATATGCAACCGGAGGTGTGGACTCCAGTCACAATTTTGACGACTTTGGGCTTGACTTGACAATATCATCAAAGACTGTCACTGACTCGGGACCTGACTGACTTTAGTCTGATGTGTCGAGTAAAACGTGTCCCCATTCAAAATATTCAACTAACGTGGTTTTGTTCGAGACTGGGTGGGCTCGTGCTTGTGATGAGATTGCGTTATGACTGAGCGGTCCGCCGGGGAAATACGTCCCCCCACAAAAACTTTCCTTCTCCTTGCGATGACAGCATTTCATCCAAAATGTATCAATTTGCACGAGATTACTTTTTATTGGTCAATTCAGTTAAAGTGAAACTCATTGGGCGCCAAATCTGTGAGTAAATCCCAACAATGCCACGTGGGATACATTGTGATGCTCAAGCTGTTGATCTATTCATGAAAGTGTGTTTTCTTTGCAGGAGTTAAAAAAAAAAAAAAAAGGCAGCTGGGAAAGACAGACCTCGCCTCCGTTTTCTTTCAAGGAGTTCTAAAATTAGTCTGGAATTCGGTTCTGTGCCTCCCTCTTACCCACGGCCCCAAACTCTCATCACTACAGCCCCCCCCCTTCCTCCTGACCCAGCCAGCCACCAATATAAACAATGCTGCATGAATCCAGGGGAAGACGTCTAAAGGCCTCTTCACAAAGGCCAATTACACCAAACCACACGTCAGTGGTTTCATTTGACATGTCAGCCCTTTCCGGGCGGCACATTCAATATGTCCGTCGACAGCAGCGCCTTACGAGGGTTCAAATGACAACATGTTTGTCTGCAGAGTGGCATTCTTGAGCGGTGCACAGGTAGGCTGCATTGTTACCACGGAGACGTTTACACCAAAAATGAAACACTGGAGAGGTGCTGCCTGGGCTGCTGTTCACAGTGACATGACTTGCCGGAAAGTTTTCAATGGAAATCAGATGGAGGACATTTCGTCAGCTTCTGTGGGCCGAGGTTTGAGCTAGCAGGGCCAGGCGGTTTGAAAACTGACGCTCCATTTTGGCGGTCGCCGCCCGTGACAAATGTGTGACGATCGACAGTGCCTGTGGTCAACAGCAAAGCCCGGCAGGGTAAATAACAACAAATGTACCTTTCTTCCAGCGGAAGACCGTCTTTTCTGGGCCCCTTGTCCAACTGCAAGGAAGAGAAATGTCAATACAAGCTGCAAACGTGACCGAGCAAAAATATCACGGTATTATAATTACAGCTCTAAAATGTATTACTTTGAAATAAAGGAAAAAAAGTCAAATCAAAAGAGTCATTTTTAAACCACATAATATAACACAATGACAGTGGAACATAAGTAACAAAAAATAACCGAATTCCTTCCAAATAAATAAAGTGCAGTTCCCACTGCAGTCTGCTGTGGCTAATCCTGCAACTCAAGTCAACACACAAGAGGTATTTTTTTAATAATAAAAAAAAAAGCAAAATGTAAATAAATGTACCCCAGAAGGTCACAAAATAAATATTTTTCAACTCGTAATCTTCCTTTATTATTTCATCGCGGCAGGTCTTCCATTTCCGGGTCATGTGATTGTTGTTAGCAACTGAGACGTTGTTAACTGGTTGTTGCTTGTGGTTCAGCGGAGAGTAAACGCTCTATGCTGCTTATCCTCCGCTCCTGTCTCCTTCTCAATCACATCTCCACATTTGGCAACCCCTCCACGTGATCAATAGGTCGACCCACAACGGCACAGCCGTACCGGTTTGTGCCATCAATGCCCAACGGATGGCAACACAGCACACGCCGGTGGTTTCAACACGCAGAAGCCCGGTTCCGATTGCAATGAATAACACAGGACGTGACAATGTATTTCCAGGTAGCGGCCGCGCTGGACCGGACCTCCCCTTTCTCTCATATCGTAGAGGTGGTATGACGCACAATAAAAATGTAGCGGTTTTGAAACAGTGACTTTTTCATACGGTGGTATACCTGGAAACCTGTAAGCGATCCAAGCCTTCATGCAACGTGCATTTTAGGTTTGAGCAAGCGGTGTGTGCAAAATAGCTGTCAATTTCAACACGACCCTGCAAACACTTTGGCTAACGTAACCCAAGATAACGCACGACGGATGACATTCTTCCTGATTAGATTCCACTATTCAGGAAGAACGTACTGATAGCAGTTATACTTCAACAATCACCTGTATCGCACATGAAGCAACACGGAAGGACAAAAAGAATGGGAAGTGTTAAAAACCCGGGGGACTCTGCATTCTATTAACAAGTCTTTAAAAAGTGTCGGCCTCTGGTGGAGGTCTGCGCTCTCCGAGTGCTTCTCCAGTTTTATGCTGTATGCTTTAACGCAAAGCTGAGATGCAGGCAGTTTGTTTTTTTCTTTTAAACATTACAAAATGTCTCGGCTTATATACATGGGCTGGTGCAGAAATGTTCAAGTTCTGAAGCATTCTTTGATCCTGCAAACACTTTGGAAACCCTGAGTTAATACACGCACAAAGCTTCACTTCCGTTTCCGAGTCATGTGACTGTCGTAAAAATTGTTGCTTGTTGATCAGTGGGAGCCAACGGTTTGCACCGCTCACCCGCCACCCCCCCGTCTCCTTCTGAATCACATCGCCACATTTAGTAATCGCCGACTGTTTTGAAGGAATCTTCCACGCGAGTGCAATGTTGTCAGTAAATAATGCTATACGGGGTTCCCAAAATAGCCCACAATAAGTGAAATACGCGAAGTGGCCAACTTTATTTTTTTACAATGATTATATGTTTTAAGGCTGTAAAAGCCCTCACCATACACTTTATACACTTTTCTCAGACAGGCATTAGCATTTTCTCACATTTCTCTCTTGTTTAAAACACTCTCAAAGTTCAAATTTCGTTTGAATTTTAATGATCAACCTACTAGGTTGGACACAGGGAATTAAGTGACTCGCACTCGTGCATATTCGTCCTGGCGCTGTTCGGCTGTAGTGTTTTTGTATCCTTGTTAAGACATATTGCTCCTGCCGTCGTATTTTACTCCTCCTCCATGAATCAAAGACTCATTTACAGTATTCCGTAATGGTGCCCTGCAGCCACAGAACTTCTGCCTTCCTTCAGCACGTTTCGGCAACATTGTGGGTTTTGTCGTTGTGTTTCTTCTTTTGTTTATAGTACTGGCAGTTAGCTAGTTTGCTAACAACAACCACAACAAGAAACAGCACGAAGCACAGAACTACAACACTCAACTTCCCGCAATGCATTTCTTCTTAAAAGGGCCAGACTCTGGGGGGAAAAAAAACAAAAATTGCTGGCTGAAACGTGTCGTGCACATACCGTGTTTACGCCACAACCTATTAAACGATGGCATTTACGATTTATTAGGTTATGATATTCACGTCAACAATGTATGTCATGTGCTCATACATTAGTTCCACAGCCAGGTGATATCCACCCTAACTCCACGCGCTACGGGATGCAGAGCCCTACAAAGGCACACGTCTCGCCGCACGGTGCTAGTGAGGCAGCTAACGTCTGTGCTGCTGCAGCTACTTCGTGACGGTTAATTTGTCCGACTGCGACGGCCCAGGTCCGACTGCGAGGAATAACACAGGACGCGACAAAGTCTTTTTACACAGTGGCCGCGTGGACCTCCACTTTCTCTCATACCGCAGGAACCGTATGATGGAAAATTTCAGTATTTTTCAAACCATGGAATACCATGGTGCCTAAATGTCTAATTTACCAACAAAAACTAAATAGTCACACAACTGTAATGTGAATGCACATGTTCAACGTGAAAGGCTCAGTTTAACTCCAGAGTGTCAACGCAAACAGCCTAGAGGTGAAGCCATGACCCCCCCCTTTCAGGTAACATGACAGTCAGCTGTTTGTTAACGCCCTTTCCTGCGCTCTCTCTTACGTAATCACACACACGAGCATATTTAATATCACTTTGCAGTTCTTACACACAAAACAGCAATGCGGGAAACACTGGCAAGGACACATTAGGTATACCCTGACAAGCTAAAAGGGAGAGCATGCAAATACATTATATACGCAATTAAATAACATAATAGTCATGTTCTGTGCAAATGCAATAATGTAATTAAAATTAATTATGGCTGTAATGTTATGTACGGCATGCATAACTAAATACGTACAGTTGGTTACCTTATCTTTCACACACAAAGAGTTGAACTATGAGCAAGTATGACCCAATACAGTCCTACCTCACTGCAAACGACAACCACAGTAACGCACGTTATTAAATGCACACAGTCTGGCGCAGCGTTGCGGGCTGGCCATGTGCCCACCACTTTGGGCCCCTGCTTGTGTGTACAATGGAAGATGTGAGGCAGCCGCATGGTAGCCGGTGGTCATCAGCACTCATTGCATCGCGCAGATTCGACATCCGATAGCTTTGCAACCGCATAATATGCACGAGAAGTGAAAATTTGTTCAAATTGTCAATGGAGTCCGGAGACAAAGAGTAGTGGCGGGGTAAGACGTGGACGTGCCAAGTGAAGCCAAACAATGCATGAAACACGTGCTCTTCAAGGAGGCTTTGGTATATAAAATATATACGTCAAGGACGGTAAACAATCATTTCTTTACCTGAAGTGGGACTAATGTGTCTGCATCCTCTGGCTGCCAGACTTCGACCACGCTGGTGGACATTTGACTCAGAGCTATGAATGACACAACACACATGTAAAGATACATTGTTTAAAAACAGTAACTGCATATATTTAGCAGTTCTAAAATGTGTCTAAAATAATCAGGTTGCTCCCATGTAATTACAAAAGGGCGAATAAACAGAGCAGCGTTGAAATGCCTTGGCATCGTTTGACAAAAGGCTGTTCGCCTGCTGCTAGCTTGCACGGCTAGCAGAAAGGAGCTAGCTCGGCGGCTAACAAACTTGTTTACGAAGAGAGCCTCATTCCAGCCGCTAAAGCACATTACCAACATTACGACCGTAATCGTAAAGCACATTACGACCGTGGCGCACAAACGAGCGTTTACACACGGCGACCGTGCGAGTAAAAAGGTAACTGAAAGGCCACTGGGAAGTCGTGTTAGCATGGACTAGTCGACATTAGCATGTTTTCATGAAAATGGCCTTAAAAAAAACAAAAAACACCAAGCAGTGAGAGGCTACTTGTAGATAAATCCCAACGCACCCAGACTTGTCTTGCGCGTGTTTAGTGTACTTTTTCACCCCATTAAAAGCATGCATTGGTGGGGGTGTGCTGTCAAATAAATAAACCTAACTTGACAATAGTGCGCACTGTTCCAAAGCTGACTTTTAACAAGAAGAACAAACCTTGTCTCTGGGCTCCCCCGTGCTGGACGCAGGGTAGTAATAACTGCAGTATTCCTAACAGTGCGTTGATCCACGTCTTCCTGTGACAGTAGCTCCCTTGCTGGAAGTCCTGCGGCCCCGCCATGCTCTTGCCTCGCCTTGTGTTTCGCCACAGCCACCGCCGCCGCCTCGGTGCTTCTTTCTCTCGGCAAGTGGCCACAGCGGCAACAGAAGCCGCTCGGAGGAGGAAGAAGAAGAAGAAGAAGGCACCTCCTCTGACGCACGGCCCCTCCCTCCTCTGCCTCTCAGCGTTGCCAACTCCTCAGTAAGGAAAGTAGCTATTGGCTGTCTTTAAAGTCGCTATTGTCTAATTTGCATAACTGAACAACGTCTTCTCCAATTTCGGATCAACATTTACCATAAAAGCGACTATTGTAGCCTGTAGTCGTAGCCTGTGAACCCGCATGTCTCGGCAGAGAATTGCACATCACGCCCTCAACCCCCCCGACAGATGCTACAGTATAAGAGATACATGCGCTCACGTCGGAGTCTCCAAATGTAACAGGCCCGCCAACCTTCAAAACATTTTATGGGTACTAATGTCATTTTAGTAGCATAGAGTTGGCATATTCAAGAAAAATTAGGTTTGTTTTGTTTAAAGTGGTGCTGAGAAACAAATAAAGCAAAATAAAGTTGTCATTTTCGGAAAATTGTGCTGGGGAAAAAGCGACAGTATGTGAATAAAGTCATGATATTACAAAGAGAAAATTTACAAGGATCATTTAAGAAGAAACTTGAAATATTTTCTTTAAAAATAAGCAAAAATGGAAAAATCAACAGAAATTTTACAAGAATAAAGTCAAAATATTAAGAAAAAAATCGTAAACCAACAAGAAAAGGTCCTAATTTATATGAAAAACACTAATATGAGGCAAGGGCACAACATTAAGAGGAAAAATAATGTCACCTTAGTAATATTAAAAATATATATGTTTTAAAAGTCGTAATATGATGAGAAAAAAAAGTGTTGGTTTTTTTTAGTCACTAGACCAGGTACGTCCATTTTTGTTTTATTGGCCCGTTGCACATTCCAAAAATATAATTTAACAAGAAAACAAAAAAAAGAAAAAAATGGAAAAATCAGCAGCAATTTTAGAAGAATAAAATCAAAATATATAAAAATGCAATCTAACGATAAGTCATTATTTTAAGAGAACACCATAGTATGATGAGAAAAGCAATTTTTGTAGCATAAAGTTGAAATATGAAATAAAAAATACATTATTTTTTTTATATTGTGAAACACAAAGTTATTATTAATTATTGGAAAATCCGGTTGTGGAAAAAGTTACGTTATGAGAATAAAGTCTAAATATTATGGAAATTAAGTTATAATTTCTCGGGAAACATTTAAAAAAAAAAAAGAAAGTTGAAATAGTTGGAAAAAAAAACAAACAACAAAAAAACCCAGCAGAAATGGAAAAAACTCAGCTGTAATTTTTCCAGAATAATGTCCAAGTATTATGCGAACAAAAATGTATTCTAACAAGAATAAAAATTGCAATTTTGCAAAGAATAAACTTGGAATATTATTATTATTATTTTAATTGCACAGAGTTGAAATGTTGAAAATAAACATTTTTTCCGAAGTCAGACGAGAAGCAAATATAACAAAATAAAGTTGTCATTCTTGGAAAATTAGGTTGGGCGGGGGGGAACACAATTTAGCATCCGGGCCCATCATTGCAAGCCTACAATTATTGCATGATTTGGGCTGAAACCAGCTTTTAAAAATGCATGTACATTGTGGATAATCACGCAGCCGCAAGTCGGCATTTGCGACCCCGCAAATTCGGGATTTTTGGTCAAACTATTTTTTTATTTTTTCCCCAAAAATCTGTTGCTTTGTTTCTTTCGCAGAAAACCCATCTGATTCACCACCGACACCTGGGATTATGCGTCGTGTTGCCATGCTCTTCGAGGACATCTTCATGTTTTTACAGGTCTCTGGTGCCTTCGAGGACCGACAAATAAAGTGTGACATCTCAACGTTTGGCGAAAAACACGTTATCAACCAAGCATACATACATAGACGTGTAAAAATTGTGACTTGAGGTGAATGAGATGTGTTTTCTGCACAAAAAAGGTTGTATTTTCAGAGAAAAAAAAATCATAAGAAAATTGTTTGAACAAAAATATTTGTTAATTCGCAATGTCGCAAATGCCGAACCCACTGTACAGTAAAGTAATCCCTCGCCACTTCGCACTTTCAATTTTGCAGCTTCACTGGATCACAATTTTTTTTTTTTATATGAATAAATCATGCGGTTTCGTGGTTGAATACGGCCTATTATTAGCCAAAAAATATGCAAATTTCACAGACTTGCATAAATGAAGCATTTTCAAGCATAAAAATGGCTAAATGAAGTAAAAAACAAATCTAAGGCATTCAGAAGATGCATTCAAGGTGCGATGGTATGTAGTATTCTACACTAGTCACTAGGCGTCAGTAATGTTACTGTAATGTTGGGCGAGACACACAAGCACCAGACCTGATCGCTGAAACAACAGGCTTTTATTGCAGCTTTGAATGATCTCACAACAGGCACAATAACCCCTAACCCGGGCTATACTGTTGCCACCGTAACCCACGCCAAGCTAAAATTCAACACTGAACCCCCAACCTCACTTCCTGTCCACGCCACATGAACACATTTACAGCAACACCTACAAGCACAAGACTTATTGATGTCTTAAATGGCTTATTTTCTTTTATTATGTCTACTATACTGGGCAATATGAGTGTAAAGGTGCCTATAGGGGTGTTAGTTCATATCTAGAGGGCTCTAATAATGGAAATTCAATTAGCACCGCCGGGTCTGGAGCCAATTAACCGCCATAAATGAGGGATTATTGTACTTTATATCCAAGTTGACTTTGTATAGTGTTGTCCTTTGACGAGACACACAATGAAAAAAATGCCTGCTCACTCACTCAGGGAGGGAGGATTACTTTATGGAGTCAGCAGATTGAGAGTGAAGACAGGTCGGGCAGGTACGCACATGAACGTACACTCGCGTTACACCGGGTGGGTGTGTCAAACAAACTTGCACTCAGGCATTTATCGACATGTTTCTCCTATTACGCCACTTTTTCGACGAACAAACACGGCTGCTGTGTGGCGGCAAACTGGTTTTAAAGCATCATTTTGACAGACAGCGTGTGTTAGCGTAACCTCTGAACAACAGTTGCCTTCCTAAAGAGCCGCAATCGTGGAAAACAAAGTGGAAACACACAAAGCGGAACGTTAAAAGGCCACAAAAAGCACCTCGAGATTGAAATGGACAAAGCCAGACATGCTGGTCTTGACAGGTGTTCAGTGGGTAAACACACAAGCGCTCTGTTCTGCATCTCATTTCACACAAAATGAAAAATCAAGCTTGTAGTCGTCAACAGTGCTTGCTGGTAGCATACTCTGGTCCAGACCGAAAAACACAAAAACAAACAAAAAAAAACCTTGGTGCGCACTTTGGTGCCGTTGGCTTGGTGTTCCCTCAAAATGGGGCTTGCTAGATTGAATATGCTGCTATACTTACCACTTTAGATTCCACAAAAAGCTTGTATAGAATACTTTTAAAGAGTTCTCCCACACACCAAGGGAGAGAGAGCAGAGAGACATCCAACGCTTTGTCTCTTAAATATATTTGTCATTTCTGCATGCTTTTGCTGTCATTTTCAGCTCAAGCGAACAGAGCCGCACCAGAGTTCACTCATCGCTGCAACCGTACTATCACAGCAAACGCACCGCTCTTCGTTTTAACCCAGGGGTGTCCAAAGTACGGCCCCCTGCGGCCCAGTCCAAATATATAATTTAACAAGAAAACTAAAAACAGCCAAAATGGAAATAATCAGCAGTCATTTTACAAGAATAAAGTCAAAAATATTAAGAGAGAAAAAATTGCAATCTAAGGAGAAAAAGTCATAATTTCTTACCGTAACGTTGTAACATTATGAGGAAGAATAATGTCACCTTAGTAGCATGGAGTTCAAATATTAAAGGAAAAAAGACATGTTTTTTTAAGTCGTAATATGAGAAACTAAACAAAAGTTTACATTTTAGGAAAATCTGGTTGCGGTTAGGTCATGAAAATAAAGTGAAAGTATTTTGGGAATAAAGTCACTAGGAAAATTTACAAGAAGAAAATTTAAATAGTTGGGGAGAAAAAAGAACAAATGGAAAAAAAACAGCTCAAATTTTACAAGAAAAAAAAGAAAGTCACTATGAAAAGGGAGTTTACAAAGATTATTTATAAGAAAGTTGAAATATTCTGAAAATTTTCTAAAAAAAAACCAGCAAAAATGAAAAAATCAGCAGTGATTTTATAAGAATAAAGTCAAAAAATTAAGAGAAAAAAATTGTAATCTAACAAGAAAAAGTCCAAATTTAATCAGAATAATGTTGTAATATGAGGACAACTAATGTCATTTTAGTAGCACAGAGTTGACTTATTAAAGAAAAAATATGTTTGTTTTTTTTTTAAGTTGTAATATGATGAGAAACAAACAAAGCAAAATAAATTCGTCATTTTTGGAAAATAAGGCTGCGGAAAAAGTTAGACTATTATGAGAATGAAGTCATATGACAAAAAGAACATTTACAAGGATTATTTAAGAAGAACGTTGAAATATTTGGGGGAAAAAAACCTTCTAAAATGGAAAAATCAGCAAAATTTTATAATAAAAGTAAAAAAAAAAAAAAAGACAAAAAGACCAAAAAATAAGTAATATGTAATTTATAACAATTATTGTAATAATAATAATAATAATAATTTTAATATGAAGACAACTAATGTAGAATAAAGTCAAAATATTATGGGAATAAAGTCATTATACTACGAAAATGGAGTTTAAAAAAAGATTATTGAAGAAAAAAGTTGAAATGTTTGGAAAATAAAAATTTAAAAAGCACCAAAAATGGGGAAAAAGAAGGACTGGAGTTGATCGTAACAATAGGCTTTTTCACCTTTGACAAAGCTGAGGTGCAGTTTTTTTCTTGAAATATATACTGTGTATATAACTTCTTAGCATATCCTACAAAATATCAAACTGGCCCTTGCATCCTTTCATTTTTCAGAATGTGGCCCTTGCTGGAAAAAGTTTGGACACCCCTGTTTTGAACCACAGTGTGAAAAACCACATGCTTTTTTATTATGTATACATTTCCAGCACGTGTTTGTTTAACAAAACTGCAAACGAAATAGACTAGTGTGGCATCTGGAGCACAACACGAGTTGAAACCTTCAACAACAAAAAAACCCCACTGTGGACCACACCGATGTCTATTCCGCTCCATCATCAACGTGGAGAACTCTGTTTCGTAGGCCAACAGGTGTGCAAAAGTGCTTTTCACCGCACAACCACTAATGGACAATCTGCAACGTCTCGGGTTGCAGCAAAGTCGAATAACCGGCCGATGAAATCCATCTGGCACCAAACTCAGTTGACATTTCCAGGAAATGAACAGAAAAAAGCAAAAAGGTTGAACGTCAGTCTATGTAGTCAAAGTCCTCAGGGATCCCGAATGCTTTATCGATGCGGCCGTCGTCAAACGCAAACCTTTTCTTCGTCCATGACTTTATAGCGAAAACATTGTCTGGAAAGACAAATGAACATGTTTGCCACTGCAGACGTATGGGGTGTGGCTGCAACAGCCATTTTAGTCCAGGAACGAAACAACCACAGACCAGTTTGAGAAAGACCGACAGCAACCGATCCTTTTTTTTTTTTTTGTCGCATTGTTGTGTTAAAAACGGCAAAATTAAAAACACAGAATTATTGGTGTGCATTCCACGATTTTCAATGACTCTTTGATGAAATATGATTTGATATATTACCTTAAATGATGACAATATACCTGTACTGTATAACCCACTTCTCTTTTGTTCTATCACATGCTTCCCATGCCTTATAATGAGGCTCGACATTACCAAATACCGTAAATTCCGATGTATAAGCCGCACACGCGAAATTTAGAGGAAAAAACAAATTTGTTCTTATGTAAGGCGCACGTGTCCACATCACAAAATATTGTGATGCGCACACGAGTCCGTGAGCTATGAATAAACTCACGTTGAGCTTGCCAAAGCCGTTGGAAATTGCAGGAGGTCTTCACTCAATATATTTTATCCAAGCATAAAAATGACTAAATGAGGTAAAATACAAATACAAGGCATTCCGAAGACGCATTCAACGATATCGTGATGACATGTAGTATTCTACACTGGTCACTAGATGTCAGTAATGTGAGTGTGAATGGTTGTTTGTCTATGTGCCCTGCGATTGGCTGGCGACCAGTCCAGGGTGTACCCCGCCTGTCGCCCGAAGTCAGCTGGGATTGCCCCCGCGACCCTAATGAGGAGAAGCGGTATAGAAAATGGATGGATGGATGGATATGTAGTACTCTACACTGGTCACTAGATGTCAGTAATGTTCCATTGATGAGACAATAACCACCGCAGGAAGTACTGCACATAATAGGAGGTAAATGAACAAAAAGGAACTCTCCTAATGCTGACCTGTGAGTCTATATTATGTCTTATTTTATTTGATTATGTTTGCTATATTGGGCGATACGAGATATGCTCCATCTGAAGAAAGCAGAAGATAACATCCATGATCATCGGGAGGGAAAAGTCAGGCCTCTGTTGCTTCGCTTGCTTCGTAACAGTTGCGTCTTCGCATCATTTGGCCACTTGATGGCACTGTTGGCTCACCCCCACCCCCCACCCCCACCCCCACCCCACCCCTGCTCCCTCTGCAACCAAACGGCTGCTCGTGCTTTGATAGATTGTTAACAAGTTTTTCCCCCGCCGATAGGCATTCGGTGTTATGCGTCATTGCTTGTTTAATTTTGCCTTAAAAGCGGAGCGCCTTCCCACAACTGCGAAACAGCGCAACAAGACAATGAGGAAAAACGTTTCCGATCATCAGTCTGGTCTTACTGGATCAATTTTCACCATTTAAAGACTCGTAGGCAGTTTAAAGTGTGAACTTTCCATGAGATTTGAAAGGGAACGCCTGTGTGGATGCGTGATCATGCTGCGTCACCAAAGACTCCTGTGAGTTAAATATGGTAATCTAAAACTCGTCCGGGCTGCTGAATCTGCAGTGACTGTGGTTTAATGATTGGAAGATTACGGCCTGGCGTCATAATTGTCCTCTCCCGTTGTTGCACAAACAGGTTTTTGTGTGTTAAAATGAAGAACAGCTGCAATAATTGTGCGATCGTTCCAATAAAATGACTCACCTGTCCACCTGGAAACCGCGTCTTTGGCGACAAGGTTTGAGTTTCCTGAAAAACAAGAGCAGGCAGTGCAGTTAGAAAATTTCAGGCTTTTTTTCTTTCTTTTTTTTTTTTTTTTAAAGCTAAGTCGTGTTAACGTTGGCTATCTATCAGGACTTTAAAAAAAAAAAAAATCGCACATTTGCTATAATTTCATGTCTTCTGTGACAATGTTCCCATTGAAAATGAATGGGCAATTTATTTGGCACCCCCTACTGGTGGGAAATCATTTTACATTTAACCTGACATGTGACATTTCTGCTTAGTCCCAACCTGATGGTTGCTGGTTCGATCCTCAGTTGGTGTATAGAGATGAAAGTTCATTTGTTTCTTCATTACCACATTTTGGTTTAGACTCTAAATTCATAAATTTATCTAATTGAAGATTTTGTGTTTGTCCAAAAGGACAAAAAAATGCAAGTGGTCTGATTTTATATTGTGCCAGCAGTGTTTGTGTGAAATTGTATGATGTTAGGCTTCAGGTTGTGTTACTACTCACTCATCTGCTCCACAACTTCCGGGTCACATTCCTTATACTTGTCCAACTCGGTCTGCAGTTGAGCTCGCTCGTCTTTCAGAGCCTGAAGCTCCTTCAGCAGAATGCTCCTCTCCTTCTACATCAACACACACACACACACACACACACACACACACACACACACACACACACACACACAGAAGGTCATGTAGCCTGGAGGCCTAGCATCCACACTGACCAAAAAAAAGTTTCTTACCGTGTCCTCACGTCCTTCTTTCGCTTTTCCAATTCCATTCTGTAGAGAACTTTGACGCTGCTTGGCTTCCGAGACCTTTGGGTGTAAAGAGTCTCGCATGAGGCGGATTAACTCAGCATAAGATGAACATTGACCGCTAACAAATATCCTGGATATGAAACAAACACACTATTGCCCTAAACACTTTTTGTAGGAAGGCACTCCACTTTTAAGGCAAATTTCAATTACATAAATACATTAAAACATTCTTTACACATTTACAGTTTTTAGCAAATTGTTGTTAAAATTGTTATTTGTTAACTTTACTTTTATAAAAAATATTGTTAGACTACCTTTAATAATAACATTGACAGGACAGGATGTTTAATGCATAAAATGCATCATTATATATTTGCAATATATTCTTAAATGTTTATTACAAAATACTGATTTTTTTATTTCATTCAATATGATTCATTTTAGTTGCATATGTATATCTTATTTATTTATATATTTGATATATTATTTATTTCAACATTATTTATTTTATTATTATTATTATTTATTATTATTTATTTCAACAAAATGGCTGCAGTTCTGGGATCAGCAGCGAATGGGAATTTTTTTGTCTATTTTTACTGTACGGCATATTTACAACAAACCTCATCATTCCCACTTTGCTGACCCTCTGTTGCAATATAACAATACAAGCTACTCCATGGTTGAGGATTGCAAAGTGAGCTGACGGTGTGGTACCTGTTTCTGCAGCTCTTCCAGCCTGAGCTCGCGAGCGTGCAAAGCCTTGCTGGGGAACGCCCAGTAGTAGTTGGACGTGCCTACTCGCTCGCAGTCCACCATGTTGTCGTCCACCAGGCTCTGCAGCACCTCCTTCACCGTCATGGGCGCTGAAAGTAGCAAACACGTCGGTATTAGCTTGCAACCAAGCACGGTGGAAACTCAAAAGCTGAACACAATTAGTTGTTGTACTATTCTGCATTTCGGGAGAGATTTTCAAGAAAATCCGACTCTCAAGTCGCACAAAAAAAGCCTGTACAGTCAAACCTCGGTTTTGGTAACCCACAGTTTTTGTATGATAGTTTTTACACGTTGCAGATTTTTATTGAGCATTTTTTTATTCTGCATTTTAAATTGAGCGTGACTGATAAATAACTGCCAAGGGGCCAAAGGCAGTTGGGTGCGGTAGCAATTTGACAAAAAAAAAAAAAAAAAAAAAAAAAGGAGAAACACACGTACATCTCGCGAGGACGTACGGGAAATCCTCATCGAGAAAAGTTCCATCCATTCCTCATTTATAATGATTTCACACTGCTTTCTGCATGTAAAACTATAAAATGTCGTTTTTGTTCATATTTTTGGTCGTCAGGAACAAATTAACTGGATTTATATTATTTCCCATGGGAAAAATGTACGTTTCGGTTTTTACCAAACATCTTAGAACAAATGAATAACAAAAACCAGGTACTACTTGCACAACATCGTTCCTTTTTCTTCATGCAAAGTAACCGTTGGTCCACTAATATTGAAATACATCATCTTTAAATGAAAACTTGTAAACTTGTCTTGTAAAAAAAGTGTTTTTTCTAAAGAACAAGCCTCGAAAAAGAGTCTATTTGCGGTCTCCCGATTTCTCCATGCAAACCAAGCCATGAGCCAGCTTTTCTTCCCGTCACGCACACACGCCAGTGACCTGGGAAGATGTGCAGTACAATGATTTTTAAAAGAAAGATTTGTTTGTTTTGATTTTGACTTGTTTGTCTCTAGCCACGGGCCTCTAAGACGATGGGTTGTCTTATGTTTGGCCCGACACGTTTTAATGATATTTTATTTACTTTATGGGTGTGTTATTGATATAAATAAAGATGTGTGTTATCAATGTCTATATTTATGTATATAAATGATTTATGTACATAATTAGCACGCTGTGTGCACCAGGCGACTAATTGGAAAGCTGCAGGAGAACATCAGATGGGTCCGGATGAAAATCAAGCCGAAAAAGTCACAAAGCATTTCAGTAGTCAAGGAGAGCTGAAGAACGTGAGGTTCTGCATTGGTGATGACCTGATTCGAATGGTGTCAGCAAGCCTCAGGGACAAAGACCAGGTGCAGGTGTTGAGGCAGGACACCATCAACAAGACAATGCTGCCAGGGAAGCTCAAACTCTGGTGCCTACAATTCGGACTTCTCCCAAGGGTAATGTGGCCACTCGTGATCTACGAGGTCCCAATACACAATCAGGTCCTCAAGAGTCTGGCAGCAGCCCTTGAGAGCAAGAGGGACAACCTCAACTCCTTGCCCTTGAGAGCTGCCAATTCCATCTCTGCGCCAACATTCGTTCGAGAGGGACAGAAACAGCCTAACCACCCGGCTACCGAACCAGAAAGTGGACCGCTAGCCATGGCCCGGGATTGGAGGATGCTAGTCGACATTGACAAGCAACTAATCTTTCCCCCAGAGATTGCAACCACCACCCTGAGGCCAGACTTGGTGCTATGGTCCCCTTCACTAAAGGTGGTCTACATCATAGAGCTCACGGTCCCATGGGGGGATTCCACTGAAGAGACCTACGAACTAAAGAAACTGGGCTACACAGACAACCCCTTCAGTGCCATTTTCGACAGTTTTGACTGATTTTTCAAAGCACACAGAATATTGTGTTCTACGGCCGTATAGACATGGAACCTACCAAAAGAAAGATTAGAAGCCCGTCTTTAATCAGGGAAAAAAAGTTTGTTTCTACCATTTTCCGTTCTTTAGTAATCAGCAGTAGAACATATGCAAGTTTCAGGAAAATATCAGATCCCGACTAGAAAAGGGATAAAAACAGCTTTTTGTGAAAAGATACATTTCAAGCTTAACTTTCACTTTGACACAATTTGTTTTGAAACAACTATACCACAACATAAACAACACAAATCATCAAAACAACAATGTGTTTCCAAATATGACACCATGAAGTAGTTACTGTTTTCACATTTGGAGCTAAGCTGTGTGTGCCCGCGTGTGCGTTGAAATTTCCCTACAACACGTAACCTTCCGCACGCCACACGCCTCCACGCTCTCTCACTTCCTCTTTGCTGTCGAGTGCGTGAATATGTGCAAAAGATCCACGCCAAGCTCTTATCACAAGCACTTCTGCCACCTTGTGGCTTAAAACTGCATTAACGCCCACATCTATTCGTGTGCAGTTGCGTCATCACCTCATGCACCCCTGATATACAGTCATGGAAAAAAGGAATGCCTGATACAACTAAAGGTGCCTTTGTTTGGACAAATATAACAACGACAACAAAAGTAGCTCATAAGAGTCACATTGTTTGGCAGTACAATGCTATAGCTATTCATGTTACAACTTAAGTGATTCTGGTTATTATCAAGAAAAGCATGGAAGTTGCAAGATATCAGCTCTTCAATTCAACTCTTATGAGCTGTATTTGTTATCATCATCATATTTGTCCTAACAAATGTAGATTTAGTTGGAGCAGGCATTACAATGGAGCAATAAACTGAAGAAACAAGGGTTGTCTCATCATTTTTTCCATGACATGTACAATGTACATATATGTAAATAGTCATATTTATACATTAAATATACATGTATACTGTATATTTTCTATATACTGTACATCTTTGGGACTTGGTCATTGTAAAAGTAGCTTGGAGACTGAAAAAGTGTGAGGACACCCCTGATTTAGGACACCCCTGGTCTAGGACACCCCTGGTCTAGGACACCCCTGGCGTAAAACATGCGAGCAAAGCTGTCTTCTAAACGTCGCCAAGCGAGAGAATGTAGCCTGGCGTGAATGTCATCTTGCACAGTGTCGGTGAAACGTGACACTCATACGTGGCCGTGCACCACACACACACACACACACACACACACACACACGCACACACACACACACGCGCACACACGCACACTGGCAGAGTTATGGGCTGAGCTATGAGAGCAGTGGCATGTTGAGAAAATACCAAAAGGATTAAATAACATCTTTTGTCCCATTTCCTCTTTGAGAGTTGACTTTCTCTCTCTTTTTTTTTTTTAAACACATTCAGCAGGAAACGCCCCCTCCCCCCTCCATGATGAAGTAACTCCATCATGCCCATGTAAGGGGATCACAAACATATGCTTTTCATCACCCACCCAGAAACACATGTTTAAAATGCCCTAAACCCCGCAGCCCCCGCTACAAGTGAGCTGTGTGATTGTTCCCAAGGTAATAGCGCCATAACGCACAAGCACGGTATCCACCTAAACCTACGAGTGTGGGGGCAAACCTGAACCGGAAGCCCGTTAAGGCCACAAGCACTTGAATTGTCCAAGGTCCAAAACAAGCTTAACGTCCGAGTACAGAATACAAGCAGTTTTTCTGCTCCGATGTTTCGTGTTCCGACATTGGTGGTGACATTCCGTAAATGATTAATAATACTGTACAAAATGTTACGTGTGCGCGTGCAGTTTGGTTTTTATCTGCCAGTGATGACGACACAGAATGTGGAATAATTTCCAAGTTTGGCCTACGGATTGTAAATGATCCCTTTGCAATGACTGTAAGGTGTTCCGATCTGCTCTTTGGGTGTCCAGTAATTCCACGCCACTTGGCACTTCAAATTTTGCGGCATCACTCTATGACTACTATGCTGTTCTGTAGTTGGCCAACACAAAGGATGTTTTTTTATTTGTTGCAAAAGTTGGCTTGTGCATTTGAATGTGAAGAGGTTTAGCTTTGAGCCTCAGGCGATGCTCCTGCCTTTTTCAATTTCAGTTTAAACAAGGCGCTTTTCGGTTGATTGCCAACAGCAAGGCTGTCCAAACCTTTGATGCACGAGCCAACATTAGTCGATATTTGTTTGAGTTGCTTTTTTTTTTACGACATGTTGCAGGCCATTTAAAAAATAAAAAATAAACAAAAGAGTTTCAGGCTGCTCTGGAAACGTAGTCCGGACTTTGGACATCCCTGGTGAAGAGACTGTAAAGTAATCCCTCGTTGATTGCTGTTAAATGGCTCTAGCACTATTATGCTAGGTGTTCTTTCGGCATTCTTTAAGTCATTCAAACCCTTCCATGGTATGTTTTCATGGTCAAGGAATCTAAATATGTAGATAAAATAAATATAGGACTAATATTTATGGTGCAAGTCACAATATGGAGGGAACTATGGCGCTTGCCGGAGAGCTGCACTTTTTGAGTGCTTTTTAGTTTTCATCATATTAAGCCTTTATGCTCTTTTTCTTTATCTCCATATTTAATTGTATTGTGAGAATGTGCTTCACGCCTTAAATGGCCCTCAGGGCACCCTTTGGACCCCATTGTTGTAGAGGAATATGAGCACATCATCATTATGAAGTTGAATGTCGCTTTGAACGTTTCACTCTATCTACTTTCCACCAAGCTTCTTCCTTCATAAATACACAACAGTGCAGGATTCATTGTTGATTGTTCATGCAAACAGTGCCTCACCAAGAATTCTTCCCACGTTACGTTTCCATGCCCATTTAGGCAGCATATTAAAGGCCCAACTGCACCCTCTGCTGGTTGCTACCAAGTAGTGACTATCAGGCTGGAATCAAATCATTGCAATACACGTACACTCCAAGCAGCAAAATGTGATACAGTAGTAATTAATTATGGACAAAACAGAGAGAAACTATTAGTATGTATAATATAATAAAGTTTTTAAGAAGCAGACCTTGAATCGCCATAACTCACCTATCCCCTTTGTTTTCGGCGCAATCTTCTCTATGTCTTTCAACTGAAACACATCCTTCTACAGGACAAAACACAGATAACAACTTATTCACATAAATACCCCAGTGCTGTTTCCATGTTGATGTGAATTGGAGAACTTACGGTTTCGAAGAAAATCTCCATCATCCGGCTTCTCTTCTCCTCCAAACTTAGCCCTTTCTTTTTGGACTTGAACAGAATGTATGGATAATATCAATAGGGAAAACCAGAATGTTAGCTGCTAATCATCATTGCATCAACTTCACCTTGTATCTCAATTAAAAACATCAATTTAATCAGATCTATAAATGTAGTGGAGCGTTAAACTGTGGGTGAAAAACACCCGTTACTAGTAAAACTACTCTTAATTCAATTAAAGTTATCTTTACGTGAAATCTTTAAACTAGTAAATTACGACACATCTCTTCGCTTTTGGGGCGAATTACGACATGGTGCACCCATTTACGACAACTCCCTTCAGTACAGTATTCCTACTTGACATTTGTCAAATTTACACGAAATTTAAACAATCCAACAGTGTTTTCAAGCACTAGCTCATGACATATGACATTATAAATTCAATAATGTATCTAATATAAGCAAATCCGGTGAGACGTGTTCAATAAACTTCGACGTAAACAAGTACATGGGACCAACGTGGAGGCTCGTCTCAAGAGCACCAGCGATATAAATGTTAAAATAGCTTACCATTTTGTTGAACTGGCAGTCCGTAGAAGTGTAATAGCACTAGTTATGCGTGAAACTACGTGTTAACGGGAATAACTGTGTTTGTACCCCTTTTTATCTCCCAAATTAGAATCATGCGGCGAGAGGCTTGAATTTCCCGCGTAGGTCTGACACGCTAATGTTCCGTGTTGCCTTTAGGTAGCTCCCGGAAAGACTTTTGTGTTGGCGATTACAGCGCTTCGATTTACATACAGTCTTTTTGAAAGTGTCTAATAATTTATATTCCCTTAGAATTCTTCGATTTTGTTTGTTTTTTAAAATAAATGTTGCTATCCCGCCCATACATTCTTTACAACACCAAAATCGTGTTGTAAATCTTGTTGTACAATATCCGACGGCAGTGAAGGCAGCATGAGGTTCATAGTTCAGCTTAGTGGGTTTTACTGTCCTCTAGTGATCGTAAGTGGCATCCTCTGAACTAGTCACCAATTTAGCAAACAAAAAAGTAAAATCCTTTTAATATGTTGCGCATTATATTATCTGTATAGAAACAGTGATTGCAATTGCAATTTAAAACACGAATTTTTGTGTCAAAACAGTAAAAAAACAACGTTTTTTCCCAGTGGGTACTTTAATTCCATTTGACATTACAAATATAGACAAGACAATGGAAAACAAATAACTTAAGAGGAATGTGTAAAAAAAAAAAAAATGCCTTCTTGGAAATTTCACACTGTGTCTAACTAATTAACAAGTAATCTGTGGAGCTACAAATTTAATCAAAACAAAGTGTTTTCAGCTACAATACAACTTGTTAGTGGTTCTAAAGTGTCATAAAGATGTAAGAGCACATGGATGTGATGTCTCATCAAAGTCTGCATGGCAGCAAAGGAACGCAATTGACCGAGGAGTCAAACTATGGGCCACAAATGAACCAAAACGTGGATGAAGTGTTCTTTAAAATCCCACCCAGTACACGGAGTTTCCTTGAAGACACACAGCAGATTGCACTTGGTGGTCTGTGTCTGTTTTTCTAACGCACTGAAAGCCCACTTTGGTGAGAAAAAGTGGCGACACACAGCCCTGACGTGTCATTTTTAAAACACTGAATGCAACAGCGCTTCTTTATGAAATATTGTCAGTTTTGTTTGCAAAACCTGCATGCATGAGCCTCTTAGTAGGTGCAGCATCGAACAAAACGCCTAACAACCTCTAATATTGTGTTTAGGAAGCTAAAAATCAGGCTCAGCTTGTTGCAGGCCGCTTAAAAGCCTGAAAGCCATGCCCAGTTTTGCATTATTGGTGTGTTGGACATGCGAGTAATACTTCCTACCCTTTTTGATGATTAGTTATCAGTATGTCATTGCAATAAATGAAATGTTAATGTATTCAGTGAGCCGATGGGCACATTTGGAGGTATTATAAGACACTTCATGTACATATCGCAATGAAGACTATGACCTAAATACCCACTACAACTTCAAGTGCAATACTATGAAGGAGTATTGGGGTCACAATGAAAAAGAATGCAAGAATAAAGTTACAATTTTATGATGGAAAAAATGGCATATTTCTGAGGGGAAAATTCAGATTTATTGTTGAAATATTCCAACTTTTTTCTCAAAAAAATAAAAATATGACCCTCCCGAGTTTTTGGATTAAGATGAAATCTTAGAATTGTGAGAATAAAGTCAGAACAAACCAGAAAAGAAGCTGTCATATTACAGGAATTAAATACTTGCTTATGTAGGAATTAGGGAGAGAATTTTGACATTCACTTACGACTTCATTATTGAAATATTATTTTATTATGTTTCTGGGGAAAAAATACTTTCAATAAAAAAAAAAATCATTATATTCTTTGATTTTTTTAGACGTGTTAGAATTCTGGCTTTATTATTATTTTTATTTATTTTATTTTATTTTTTGTGGGGAGAAAACATGTACTGTCTCTCAAAACATAATTTATTCTCATGATATAATTTTTTTCCAATTTGTATTTTATTTTTTATATTAGCTAGATTGTCTTTCCATTTTTCTCTGTCATTTTAGTGTGTTTTTTTTCCATTTTTTTCCCACTTATCCGGGTCCACTGCATGTAGTCAGCCGTCCGATACGACATAGTTCTCCTCTCATTCCTTGTGGAAGTGGTAAGGTTGTGAATTTCTTACTTTGTCCTTCTTCCGAACTCTGTTTGAAACACTTACTTAAGTTTAGAATAAGTCAACTGGAGAGGCTAACTAGTTATCTCGGTAGCTTGCTATGCTAGCGGAGGCCGTCCATGGTGTGTCTGCAGTGATCCCGTAGCCTGCGCATCACCGTTGAGCAATGTGTTGTAAACAAAGTGTAAAGGTGATATAGGAGTGCTATTTCATGTCTACAGGGCTTTAATAATGGTAAAAACTGGAAAATCTTCAATTTATTAATATAGAATCCTACTTTGCAGAAATTCACTTAATGCGGTCCAGTCTGGAACCAATTAACCACGATAAACAAGGGTTGACTAGCAAGAAAAGCAACTGTCCACAAGTCTCAAATTTGTAGCATTATGTAAGATGCCTTCCTAGCTTGTCCTAAGCCTAGTTCGCGGGCTCCTACGGCCGGCCTACGTGCAAAAAAACGCAAGAAACGCACGGAGGGCGTGTGTGTGACGTGCTGCTTTCTGAGCCGTAGACTGGCCGCAGACCCGCCGCAGAGGTTCTTTGTCATGTCAAACAAACTCTACGGGCGCTTACGTTGTTTTCAGGTTGCAAGACAACTTTTTTTCTTTCAAAACATAATTTATTCTCATTGTTTTTCCCAATTTGCATTTCATTTTTTAGGTAACATTCACATTGCTTTGTATTTTTTCTTGTTATTTTAAAATGTTTTTTTTGCAATTGTACGCCTTTTTTTCCTCTCAAAACATAACTTATTTTCATATTTTATTTTTTCCCAGTTTGTATTTAATTTTTATTTAACATACACATTGTTTTGTATTTTTCTTATCATTTTTAAAATGTTGTTTTTCCAATTTTATGCCTTTTTTTCTCTCAAAACATCATTTGTTTTCATTATTTTATTTTATCCCAGTTTGTATTTCATTTTTTATTGAACATACACATTGTTTTGTATTTTTTCTTGTCATGTTAAAATGTTGTTTTTGCAATTTTATGACTTTTCTTCTCTCAAAACATAATTTATTCTCATTACTTCATTTTTTTCCCAAATTGTATTAAATTTTTAACTTTTCATAAAGATTGTTTTGCATTTTTTTCTTGTCATTTTCGTATTTTTTGTGTGTTCAGCACTGCCCCAATACTCCTTCGCGCAACACTTTTAAAGAAAAGCAGAAAAAAGTGTTTTCTTAATGGGATGTTGCATCAGTTATTGTTAATATGCATCCATCCATCCATCCATCCTTTTTCAATGCCGCTTATCATCTTTACGGTCGCAGGGGTATGCTGGAGCCTATCCCAGCTGACTTATGGGCGAGAGGCGAGGTACAATGGCAATGGCAGGGCTCATTGTTAATGTGCATTTGAGACTAATTGATTTCATTGGAAATTTGCGGCGCTAAGCCACATCTTCCTCACGTAGTTGTCATGGAATGTGTACGCTGTGGAGTGTGACTCGTAAAAGCACAAAAGCAAACATCATTCATGCCTAAATGGTCACCGAAGTGGCGCAATGACGCAACAGCTGAAGGTGGATGAGTGCAGCTCCCTACGCCCTTGCAAGTGTACAGGTGTGTACTGTGTAGTTTAGTGTAGTAGTATCGTTTGTGTGCGCTACTGCAGGTAGCGGTAGACTTTGAAACAGTGGTTTCCTGAATCGGCCACCACAACGTGTCCGTCGGAGGTGAGAGCCAGACCCTGAGGGCCGTACAGCGGGTCGGCTGACGTGTTGATGTAGGACAGGAAAGAACCGCTGCCGTCAAACACCTGATGCGGACACAAAAGTTACAATCAGTAGGTTCCGTCATGGCCTCAATGGAAACAATGAGAAGGTCAATTCCTTTTTATGCATTTTTTTCTTTCCACTTCTTCTTTTCGTTGTTTTACCTCCATCTATGGGAGCAAGTGGGTCGCTGCCCCACCTGGCCTCAATAACTGTAAAATTAACTCTTGTGTAGTTTTTGCGTAATCTTGCTAACCAGCAAACCTACTAAACACCATCAAAACAGTACTATTTTTTGTTATACAGGACTTATTCCATTTTTATAAAATATTTAAAAAATGCAAATAATAACAATAACAAATAATAAATATTATAAATATTCCGAACGATAATTTTAAAACGTTAAAAACAAAACAGCACTTATGTCTGACTTCTGACTTAACAATAAAAAGAATACAAATATTATAAATCTTTTGAATAATAACAAAATATTTTTTAAACAAAGAAGGACAGATATATGATTTCTGACTTATATTATGCGGTTTTAATAAACACAAAAAATGAATAAAATAATAATAAAACAATAATAACAATTATATTTTAAAAAAATTATTATAGTATAAAATAAAAAACATAAACAATATGTGAGGGCTGTCCAAAGAGCTGCCTGAGGGAAATTTGCCGCCCACGGCTGTTTTTTTATTGGCCCATTGGCACATTCTAAAAATATCATTTAACAAGAAAATGAATGTGCTGAATGTGTTGTTTTTGAATAAAATAATGGCCCGTAACCATTTACATGAAATGTGATGTAGTTATTTACAAATTATTATGTTTTATTTTTTCTCAAGTACTGTAAGAATGCCACTTTTATACAATTGGCTTCTTTATTTTAAATAATGTAAGATTCATGTCTACATCAACAAATGCAACCATTCAATCGTATCAAACCGTTTTTTTCAATATATCGTGTTTGAATCGTATCTGAGCCCGTGTATCGACAGTCAAGGAAAAAATTATATTTATTGATCCGTTGTAATGCCTGCTACAACTAAAGCTACATTTCTATGGTCAAATATAACAAATATAGATCATAAGAGTGGAATTAAAGAGCTGATATCGAGCAACTTCCATGCTTTTCTTGATAATAACCAAAATCACTTAAGTTCTTACATGAATAGTTATAGCATTGGACTGTACTGCCAAACAATGTAACTCTTATGAGCTACTTTTGTTGTCATTGTTCTATTCGTCCAAACAAAGGTACCTTTAGTTGGACCAGGCATTCAAATGAACAAGAAACTGAAGAAACAAGAGTGGTGTAATCATTCTCTCCATGACTGCACATGCGTATCAAATTGTCTACCATAAAAACATTTACATCCCAACTACACAGGAAGCTAAATAGCTAGTCAACGAGAGTCAGGGAAACACTGCCCCCTGGTGTTTTGGTAGAGAATTGCAATTCCTCACATGAAACCTTTACAGATTTGACGGTTTTAGTGTTCGCCTTCCTAGCGTTGCATTATTTCTCAGGATGGTCATCGTTTTTGTTCTGTTTGGTCCCCGACCTGTATCCTGCTGTTCCCCCAGTCCGCCACGATGATGTTCCCGTTGACGTCCACCGCCACGCCTGTGGGGGCGTTGAACTGGCCGTTACCCTCGCCGTTAGAACCAAACTTCAAAAGGAACTCCCCGTCTGTGTTGAACACCTACGTTGTGCACAACAAAAGGTAACAGTAATACAACCCCCAGCTTTGGTGGCCAAAATGACACAAGTGTGAAGCATAAATGTCCAAAAGGCAACGACTTACAGCTCAAAAGACAAATTCCCTTACCTTGACTGAGTGGTTGTGGAAATCTGTGATAATGATTTCATTGTTGTTGTTGACAGCGGCAAAGTGAGGCCCTACATGGAACCATGCAAAGTACAAACAAATCAAGTCCAGTTTGGACAAGAAATAATAAAGGCACAATTCATTTGATGTTGTTCCTGTCTTAGTTTTACACAACACATAATAAATAAGATCAATTAGTTCGCTATAATGGATGTATGTTTTTCTGATGTGTTGAAAATCCTTCCCGGTGACTAGCTAGCGCGCTGCTAATGCTATTGACATCCATTCTCATCTTCAGTCGTGCTAAGCTATGTTTCGCTGGCAGCCCAGGCTTTCGCGTTGTTTAAGAGACGGACTGTCAACCAGTTGCTAGTCCTGCGATACTCGGTGCATGTCTCTCCAATCCATTCATCTAAGGAGCTATGGCTGATTCTTATCCATCCAGGAGGCTGTCAAACTGGGTATCCGGTTGCATTGCTTTATTGTTAGCAACCCAGCTAGAGACCAATGTAGAATACTACATATCATCACGTCTTTGAATGCGTCTTTTGAATGCCTTATATTTGTATTTGACTTAATTTATACATTTTTATGCTTGAAAATGCTTAATTTAGGACAAAAATATGTAACATTTGCTTCAATCCGCATATTTAGCTAGTAATAGGCCATATTCAAACCATGAAACAGCATGATTTAGTCATTAATATATTTCTGAAAACCCGTGAAGGAGTGATGCCACGAAATTCGACGTGCAAAGTGGATGACTGTACCTCAACATGTGAACGCACCAAAACTCATAGCTTTGGAGGCCGCCCAAATTTGGGAGGAAAATATGTCTGGAAATTGAGCTAAAATCAAAGGAGTTGCTAAGCGCTAATTGAAGACTACAATATCACTTGTCATCACCGGTAGAGTGTTTACTTCTTACAGGCCAACTTTCATTTTCTTTTTGTGAAATTTCCGCAAATATTTTCGACATCGATTGTGAAAGTCATGTGTCTTACATGTGTCGCACTGTTGGTTACGGTGGTTGTTGTTAGCAACTGAGACGTTGTTAAGTGGTTGTTGCTTGTTGCACAGTGGGGAATAAACGTTTTGTACCGCTTATCCTCCCCTCCTGCCTCCCTCTCAATCACATCTCCACATTTGGTGACCTTCCACGTGAGTAATATGTTGACCGACAAGTGCGCGGTCGTACCCGCGCCGCTCAATGCTAAGGAGGCAGCTAACAACTTTTGAACCCATTGAAGCCCAGTTCCGACTGCGAGGAATAAAACAGGACGTGACAAAGTATTTCCACGTAGTGGCCGCACTGGACCTCCCCCTTCTTTCATATCGTAGAAACGGTGTGTCGCACAATTTTAGTCGTTTTGAAGCCGTGACTTTTTCATACCATGGCACACCTGAAAACCAGTAACCGGCCTATGCCTATTTACAACATTGGTTCTGTTGCTGCGCACCTGCAAACTGCCTGTCGCCGTTTCCGCGGTTGCCAAACTTGGTAACCAGCTTGCCGTTGGCCTGAAAAATGAAGATGCAGCAGGCCTTGTTGTCCACCACGATAACGTGACCGTTTCTGTCCACCGACACGCCTTTTGGACCCATTAGCTTCCCTGAGCCGATCTTGTTCTGGGAAAACACATAAATGCTGGTTTCAGACCAAAGGTGATACAGAGAGGAAGTTCCTAAACACGGGCAGACATAAACATTCTATTCCATTTCTTCTGCTTATCTTGGAGCGGGTCGCAGGTATAGCAGTCTCAGTAGGGAAGCCCGAAGCTTCCCAGTCTCCGGACGCCTCTTCCAGCTCCGCAGTGAGGACATCGAGGCGTTCCAATGCCGGCTGTGAGACATAATCCCGCCAGCGTGTCGAGATCTGATCCGGGGTCCCCTCCCGGTTGGGCATGCCCACAACACCTCACCAGGAGTCCAGGAGGCATCTAGACTAGCTGCCCGAGCCACCTCAACTGGCTTCTCTCCATGTGACGGAGCTGCGGCTCTACTCGGATGACAGAGCTCCAGCCACCCTACAGGGGAAATCATTTTCGGTTCTCCGACCTTCCCTCACTTGTTGACAAGACCCAAATATACTTGAACTTCTCCACCTGGGGCAAGACCTCAATCTAGAACCACAGCCGCGTATTTGAGACGTAAACACGACTCACCTTAAACTTGCCGTCACTGGAAAAGATGCTGACCCATTTGTTGTCATAGTCTGCGATGATGATGTCACCGTTCGGATGGACGGCCACTCCAGTGGGTCGCTGCATCTGACCAGGGGTCCTGCCCCGGACCCCGAAACGAGTTCTAAACAGGCCCTCGTTGGAGAAAATCTGAAAAAACAAAACGGAGAAATTCTACTCTGCAGTTTTTGGCATACAACAAGGTGCTCTTACCTGCACACACTGATTGTTGCTGTCTGCTATCAACACTTTGCCAGGAGAGGCAGCCACGCCCTGAAGGTTTGTGAACTCTCCTTTGTTTCGCCCTTTGGTGCCTGGAGAGTAGGAAATTGTAGACTTACCGTACTATCATGAGCGCTGAAAAAAGAACTTTTACATTGGCGGTGTAAATGCTATTCCTTCCTTTTTGCCTACGCATGTTCCAGGTTCTTGCGTAGCTATCGCACAAGCAGTCAATGCTCACACAATTGGAAAGGTTTTCAATTTGTATTAAATAATAAGAGCGATGCATTTGGTTACAGCACCGAACATTAGCATCGACGAGAGACATTGATGGTGAGCCCAGAATGATGTGTGTCCACAGCATATAAAGCACTTTCTGCACCCCATTGAACGTGAAAGTTAAGTTTGTGTGAGTGTAAGTGAAAGTTGTGTGCGAGATTGAGAACGATACATCTTTTGTGCATCTGCTCTCCTCCTGCCAGTATTTCTCCATCAGCCATACAGTATGTAAGTGTGCTACGTGAGTGCGTGTGTCAAGAAGGCCTTCTATGAGAAGCTATTAGAGCTAACATGCACTGAGCTAACAGACTGAATCTAAAGGTGTAATAATAATATCTAACAGTTTAGCTCCAATATCCTCCTGGGTCATTGGCCGGTCGCTCCGAGGTTAACACCGCCTTCAGTGTTTATGAAAACATGTTGGTTGAGACTCGATGTGTCCAAAAATATGTACCTATGTTTGCTGAAGACGATTTTTGACACACAGTGCATTAGGTTCATGGAGACTAAATTGTCTATGATATCACCAAAAACATGTACGTAGTACGTAGACTACTCTAAATTGTCTTTGATGCATATGAAAAGACAAACTGTGCATCAGGTTCATTGAAAACTAAATTGTCTAAGATGTTTCTGAAAAGACTTATGCTAGGTCTGTTTTCAGTGTACAAAAACACATGCATGTGCATGTATGCTAAGTATGTTGAAAACGAGTTGTCTTTGATGTTTGGTTAGGTTAGTTGAAGACGACATTTCCGATCGATCGGCCACCAATTGCTATTGGCCGATTTCCGTGAAAAACATGTGATGTAAAGTACAAATGTATGCAAAGTACAAAAAACTCATTTCACAAAAATAAAGGCAAAAAAACCTATCCGCCGTATACTAGGTATGTCGAAAAATAGGTCGTCTTTGACATTCATGAAAACACTACGCTGGGTTCATAGAAATCAAAGCTGTTTTTGTTGTTTGCAAAAACAAGTACGTTAAGTTTGTCGAAGACTACGTTGTCTTTGGAGTTTTACGAAAACGTATACGCTAAGTTTGTGGAAGATTCTAATTGTCTTGAATACAAACGGTAGTTTAGTTGAAAACTAAATTTCCATCGACGTTTACAAAAACAAGTATGCTAGGTATGTTGAAAACGACATTGTCTTTGATGTTCACGAAAACACCACGCTAGTTTTTCAAGTTTGCCTGTCTTTGTTGTTTACAAAAGCAAGTATGTTAAGTTTGTTGAAAAATAAATAGTCTTTGACGTTCACAAGAACAGAAGGCTAGGTTCGTTGAAATGCAAACTGTCTTAGTTGTTTACAAAAACACGTAGGTAAGGTTTGTCGAAGACTTAAAACACATGGTCTTGAATGCAAAACCACAAACGGTAGGTTAGTTCAAGACTAAATTTCCTTCAATGAAAACAAGTATGCTAGGTATGTTGAAAACTAGATTGTCTTTGATGTTCACGAAATGAGTACGCTAGGTTCACTGAAATGAAGACCAAATTGTCTTTGGAGTTTTACAAAAACGTATAAGCAATGTTCAAGGAAGATTCTAATTGTCTTGAATGCAAAAGTCAAAGTATGCTACGTATGTTGAAAACTAGATTGTCTTTGATGTTCACAAAAACACTACTCTAGTTTTTTTAGGTTTGCTGGAATGGGAACTGCCTTTGTTGTTTACAAAAACAAGTACGTTAAGTTTGTCGAAGACTAACTTGTCTTTGGAGTTTTATGAAAATGTATAAGCTACGTTCGTAGAAGATTCCAACTGTCTTGAACGCAAAACCACGTACGGCAGGTAGGTTAGTTGAAGACTACATTTCCTTTGATGTTTACGAAAACAAGTATGCTAGGCATGTTGAAAACTAGATTGTCTTTGGTGTTCACGAAAAAAAACTACGCTGGTTTTTTTAGGTTTGCTGAAAGGGAAACTGTTGTTTAAAAAAGCAGGTACGATAAGTTTGTCAAAGACTAAATTGTCTTTGGAGTCTTACGAAAACGAGTAAGCTACGTTCGTGGAAGATTCTAATTGCCTTTAGTATAGTTTAGTTGAAGATCCCTTGACTTTTTCCGGAAATACATACGTTACTTGGACGAAAGGCTCTACTTTTGAATCCTGGATGTTTACAGAAACGCATGAGGTTCATGAAAGACTAACTCGTGTTTGATGTTACTTGGTATCGTTGCTTGGCGTTGGTATTCGAACAGTGATTGGTGTAACTGAACTGAACCGAACGTGCTTGGCGGAAAGGTGACTTTGGAGCGTACCTATCCTGAAGATGAGATCGTCCTCTATGGGGTTCTCTTTCCTCCTGCCGGTGCTGTACATGCTGGCCGGCCTCTTGATGGCCCTCTGCTTGACGTGTCCACTGCCCGGCGATTTCAGCCTCTTCTTGACGCCGTCTGAGGCTGCAGACACGTCCGTAGACTTGGTGGCCTTCGTCCTGAAGGGGCTGCCTTTAATGTGCTGCTCATAGAGACGTAGCGACAAGCTGAAGGTCCCCTCTTTGGGGGCGGTGAACAGGTACTCGTAGGTGCCGTTCTTGTTGTCCACTATCTCCCCGTCGGCTTTGCTACCGTCTGATGAGGAGATGTCGGCAGTGAGGACAGCGTTGCCCATTTTGCAAAGCCCTCCGTCTTTGTCCTTGGTGGTGATGGTGATGGAGGTGGGTACCCCCACCACGCAGTGCCGCAAGCCCTCGCCGGTCGCCACCGTCTCGGACGCCACGGCGTTAGTTGTCACGACGGTGCCCACGTTGTGGATGGACTTCTTCAGGCCCTCCGTCTCGATGTGAAAGTCCAGCTGGTCGTTCTCTCCGGGCAGCAGGGGGAGCTCTCTCGCCGCCAGCTCGGCCAGACGCTCGCTCATCTGCTTCTTCACCAGGAGGACCTCAGCCTCGGTGCCGTGGCTCAGGGCCTGCTCGGTGAAGCTGCAGCTGCTGTTGATGCCCTCCTGGCCCTGCAGGAGGCTGTCAAGCTGCGCCTGAAGCACCTGCAGGGGCAGACACCAGGGGGCAGCAGGTGCAAACAAATTATCACCACTTTGAAGCTACTTTTAGACGCAAAACCTCTTTAGTGTTGACAGGTTTATTCAGAACTTTTGGAGAACTCTAATCCACAGACTGCACATGGCTGTCATAGACCTCCTATCAGCTTTAAAGATAGAAGACCAGCATTGTTTATCAGCGTGACCTCAACAGTTTTCTGTCATGGAGAAGCTGCTCGCGCATGAGGATTATGCAACCTCTCAGTGCTTGCAGATGTGTCCCAAAAGCACTGAATGACATCATGCAAGCCATGTCAAAGCCAAGCAAACTCACGTGCATCTGCCTGTCACATTCCTCTTCCGGTTCTCCGCCCGACGCCATTGTGCCATGTACTTATCTTGCACCCAAGCACCCCCTACACCTCCCCAGAAGCCCTAAGTCCCGGTCCATGCATGCTAGAAGTAGTCCCTCGCTGAACACGACACACCCGTAGAGTGTGACACCGTACACTGGCCCCATCTATCTACAAGCAGATGGGATATAATCTGACTCCACCCTCCTTCCAGCCTGCAGGCTTCTGACGGTCTCTGACTCGTCAGCAGCATGTGATGAAGAACTGCCCCTTGGGGGGGACAACAACCCAACCAAATGATTGGATGTCTGCTGAAAAGGGGGAGGCGGGGGACCAACCCAAGCTCCAACCCTCTTATTCCAATGTAGGACCACGACACTTGCAGCCAGATGAAAGAAGATGATTGGCTAACGTGGTCTTTACCTTCTGCTTGAGACCGAAGTTGACCTCCAGCTCCATGAGCAAGACGCTCTTGCGCACGTTGAGCGTCTTCTGCAGCTCATGGAAGGCGGCGTGGATGTCCTCCTCGATGGAGCTCTTCTGGCCCGTCAGCCGCTGCAGGATCTCGGACAAAGTCAGGAGGGCGGCGTCGATCTCAGGTAGCCTGGAGCGGAGTCAGAAGAAGAAGAGTGGCGACAATCAGTGAAAACGGTCATCCTTTGTGAGGGAGTATTGTTCTGAAAGGATGCTCAGATCAGGATCCGCCCGCTTGAGATGTTGTTTTGTTTTTATTATAGTACTCCACATTTGTTGCCCTTTTGTCCCAATTCAGGTCAGAGGCCGCCGTTGAAGGCCAGTGACATCACACTGTTGCATTTAGCCTATTCCGGTCCGAGGGTCCCTCCCGGCGCTGCATTCTTTTCACAAGTACAAAAAAATGGCAAAAACGAATTTACAAGATGTTCGTCTTTTGTAAATTTGGTGATACTCCCTAAATGTGTTTTACGATGTTCTTTGTCAATCGTGAGGAGAACACGTTTCGTGTGTTCCTGAGGTTTTGTCATGATTTCAACTCCACTGATGGAGCGTAAAGATCAGAGCGTAACAAATAAATGGTAGGATTTATTACATGAAATGAAACGTATTTTAAATGTTAACAGTTTCTTTTCAGTTGTATTTATTTTGCGCTATGGAGCGTAGCGAGTATTTATGGGTTTAACAAAAGCATTCGACGCAATTAATCACAACATCGTCATGAACAAACTAGAAAGGTGCGGGATCAGAGGAGCAGCCTTGAGCTGGTTTATGAAAAACCTACTTAGCAAACAGAAAGCAACATGTGAAGCTAGGAGAATCTGCATGCTCGGATATCTCACGTGGCGTACCCCAAGGCTCAATGCCGGGGCCACAGCTCTTTAACTTAATGACATCTGTAATGTCACAAAAGACCTAAATCTGGTTTTATTTGCAGACGACACAACCGCACTCTGTCTGAAGATAGCACACAAAGGCTAATAAAAATGATCACAACCCCTGAAATGACTTCACTAAAAAGACGGTTTGATAAAAATAGGTTATCCCTGAAAGAAAAATAATGCCGTTTGGCAACAGCAGAAAAGAAACTTGTGTGCGAATACAAATAGACGGCGTGGACGTTGACAAAGTGAGTGAAAATACGTTTCTAGGCGTCAGACTGGGTGACAAAATGAGTTGGAAATCCCACGTTAAAAATACGCAACATAAAGTGGCAAGGAACACCTCGATAGCGAACACAGATCACAAACCACTCCATGCTCTCGTTGTTGTCTAGTATTAGCATATCTAACTTCGGTATTGTGCGGACATATGCGGAATTAGCTACAAAAGTCCGCTTCACTCACTAACCGTACGACAAAAAAGATCAATTAGGGTCATCTTTAAGGCCGCCTATAGAGAACATACAAAAAAATCACAAACTAAAACCACAACTGCTAAAATTTGCTGATCTGGTAAAAACAGCTAAAGTTATGCACAAAGCAAAAAATAAGGAGCTACCCGGAAACGTAATACGAGAGAGAGGAAATATGATCTTAGGAAAACACAACGCTAAAAACCTTCAGCATATCAGGATGTGGGATCAAAGCGTGGAACACACTGAGTGAAGAACTCAAACAACGCACGAAAATGACCCAATTCAAAAGGCAGCATGTTTAGAAGCTCTAAGGAAGGAGAACCATGAAGCACAGGGAGATTTTATGCCAAGTGAGACTGTGAGATTTCCAAAGCTGCCGTACGGGCAAGGGGGTGATCATGTGACACAACCAGGAAATGATGGCCTTTAAAGGGGGAAGGTGGATGTAGACCACCGTGGCCGGTCCGCCGTACCTCCTCTTGACTGCATCAAGCTGGTCCTGCAACGAGGCCTTGTGTTGCTCCACGACATCTCTCAGAGGCACGGTGGGATGTTCTCCGTGCTCGCCGCTCGTACACTCCTGGCACATGGCCGTCTCGCATGGCGGACAGTAGAACTCCATCACCTAAACCGCAGCAAGAGAGGTCAGGGTATTATAACACAGCGCCACCTATCTAGCGGTGTCGATCTCCTCGTGGCCCCCGTACATTGCCGCCGTGGTTGGGGCAGGAGAGCAGTTGCCCCGCAGCTACCGTGGCGACGTCGTTGAGGACGGCGGCCTCCTGGCCGCAACGGCCCGGCGAGCGTTGCAGGACGTCCATCAAGTTGGTGATGAAGAAGTTGTTCTGCAAGGCCGCCACGCCCTTCTCGGGCAGGATGGACGTCTGGCGGCACACGGGGCACGACAGCGTCAGGCTCTGGGCCGGGATGTAGTTCTGCAGGCACCTGAGCGAGAAACAACGTGGAGGACCTGAAGCATTCGGCCACTTTGAGAAACTCGCTACGTACGATACGAGCACCAGCCTGCAGAGTCTTCTATCGGTCAAGAATGTGCAAGTAAATATTGTGGACATTCTAGTCACAGAAAATGGCTGGAATGCTAATATGCTAACCTGTTTCGCATGCTAGCACCTGGCGAGACAGCTCTACGTGTCTATGTAGGTTTATACATATGAAAATGGCTAAAAGGGTAACATGGCACCTTGTTAGCATTGCTAACAGAACATATAAATGTAAGTTTTTATGTATCAAAATGGTTACAATGCTTTGCACCATGCCAGTTACGAAGTAAGTTTATATCTATGAAAATGTCAAAATGCTCTGGCAATCCTAACCTGCTAACTGTTAGCACGGTAACACCTAGCATAATAGCCCTAAGTATCAATATGTTTACACCAGGGGTCACCAACGTGGTGCCCGCGGGCACCAGGTAGCCCCCCACGACCACATGAGGTGCCCGCAAGCCTGCTGTTCATTCCGGTTTTCAGTTAATAATGTGAGAACACTAGAAAGAAAAGTATTCTGAAACATAAAATGTGAGTTGTGGATACCAGCATTTTGTGAATGTTTTGGTAAAACAAGCATATTTGATCTGTTTGGGTTGAAATAAGGTATGAAAATCGTTTCTACGGTGACCCCTGGTTTACACTTACAAAAATGGCAAAAAAAATGCTAAAGTGCTAAAGTTAGCATGCTAAAGTTTGCATGTTAGCAGCTTTGAAAATGGAAAAAATGCTAACATGCTAACTGTTAACATGGTAAAACCTAGCATGAGAGCTTTATATATCAATATGACTTTAAACATAATGGCATCCTAAGCATACTAACACTAGCAATCCTAACATGCTAACTGTTAACATGGTAACACCTAGCACGATAGCTGTAAGTATCAATATAAGTTCACACCTATGAAAATGGCTAAAAATGGTAACATGATCATGTTAGCATACTAACAATGCTAACATGCTGACTGCTAGCATGTTAACACCTGGTATGACAGCGCTAAATATCGATATAAGTTTATACATATGAAAATGGCATACTGAGCATGCTAACATTAGCAATGCTAGCATGGCAATTGTTAGCATGCTAACACATTTCACCTACCTTGTGCGTAAGTACGTTTATACCTATGAAAATGGCTAAAAATACTCTAGTGATCCTGACATATAGTGATCCTGACATGCTAACTGTTAGCATGGTAACACCTAGCATGATAGCACTAAGTATCAATATAAGTTTACAGCTACAAAAATGGCTAAAAATGATAACTTGCTAGTGTTAGCACGTTAACACCTGGCATGATAGCGCTAAGTATTATCGATAGCTCTGAAAATGTCAAAAATGCTAACATTTGCATGCTAGCATGACAGCACAAAGTATCAAGAGTGCTAAATGTCCTGAATGAGTAGAGAATTTTGACTTGGGAATGGTTTGAATTGGTGGAGAAATGTGCAGCAGCAGCAGTAGCGATCTATCACCGGCTTGGTCAGGGCCAGAGACTGTACTGGACTTGCATGCGTACTATAGGACAGGCTGTGAAAGCATGGATTGTATCCAATGGGATTCTCCAGAAACCACCAGAGAGAGAGAGAGCGAAAGGGAGGAGTCCCAGCACGCCTTTTGTGGGACACAAACAAAGGATTTGTCCAGCAGAGACCCTGGCCCGAACAGCACGGCGCACAAACACAACGGGCCTCTGTCAAAGTCACGTATGAAAGAGGCGCTTGTCCGATTGGCTCCAGCCGAAGTCCCGAGTTGCCTTTCGTGTGTTTGTTGTTTAGCCCACCCACCTCTCACAGAAGGTGTGCAAGCAAGGCAGCACTTTGGGGTTGTGGTAGCGGTCCAGACATATGCTGCAGATCAGGAACTGCTTGTCGATCTGGTGCACCACCGGGCTGGGAATGGTGGTGCCGTCGCTGGCCATCCTAAAGGTGGGACGCGGCAGCCCCTCGGCCTCCTCGCCTCCAGCCTGCACAGCAATATGCAGCACATCCATGCATACCATGTCAGTGAAAACAGCTGAATGAATGAATGAAAACGTGACCGCGTCATTGAAACATCATCTAAAATAATCAGCATCCATTTACTTAGAAAGCAGGCGAATAAGAAGTAGACTAAATGCATATTTAAATGAATACAAACATGCATCAATAAGCACACACTCAAATACATTTTAAAAACAACTGTAATTAAAATGGTGAATACATGAATAATACATGAATAAATCCAATACACAATAAATGCATGAACAAATGAATCTGGAAATCAATGAAATAAATACAACATTAAGTTGATGTCATTAAATCAATAAATCAATCAATCCCACATGTAATAAATAAATAAATCCTCAAATTAATTAAAAAAAATTAGAAACTTAAATAAATAAATAGATTTGTTTTAAATGTCATGAAATAAAATAGAGATCAATACATCCAACATGCAACATGCAACATCCAACTTGGGAAAAATGGAAACAAATGCTTTAAAAAGTTGGTCATAAATTGAATAAATGAATACGTCATTAAGTTGATGGGGAAAAAAGTTAAACTAAAAAAACTAAAAAAAAAAGTTAACTAAATACACAAATAAATCCAAAATGCAATAAATACATTCAAATTTAGAAAAATGTGGCTAAATAAATACTCAATAAATTGGCTGTGAAATAAATACACATAATTAAGTTGATAGGAAAATGTCATTAAACAAAATACAAATTAATCAGTCGACATTCAATAAATACATGATACATGATTAAAACATGGTCATAAAGAAATAAAGACTCAATCAATTAATGGTCATGAAATAAATACATAATTAAATAAATACTTTCTTAATTAAACAAATTAATCCATAACAAAATAAATAAATAAATACATAATTAAATAAATACTTTCTTAATTAAACAAATGAATCCATAACAAAATAAATAAATAAATACATAATTAAATAAATACTTTCTTAATTAAACAAATTAATCCATCATGCAATCACAAAATAAATAAATAAATACATAATTAAATAAATACTTTGTTAATTAAACACATAAATCCATCATGCAATAATAAATAAATAAATAAATACATAATTAAATAAATACTTTCTTAATTAAACAAATTAATCCATCATGCAATAACAAATTAAATAAATAAATACATAATTAAATAAATACTTTGTTAATTAAACACATAAATCCATCATGCAATAATAAATAAATAAATAAATACATAATTAAATAAATACTTTCTTAATTAAACACATAAATCCATCATGCAATAATAAATAAATAAATAAATACATAATGAAATAAATACTTTGTTAATTAAACACATAAATCCATCATGCAATAATAAATAAATAAATAAATACATAATGAAATAAATACTTTGTTAATTAAACAAATTAATCTATCATGCAATAATAAATAAATAAATAAATACATAATTAAATAAATACTTTCTTAATGAAACTAATAAATCCATCATGCAGTAACAAAAATATACATATATATATATAAAAGCAAATAAATATGTTCCATCCAATTAATGATCATTTTATTGATAGACAGAAAGCGGCATGAATGATTGATATCTCTTAGCATTGCTCTGCCACTGCTTTGCTTGAAGGGCTGCTGTTAGCATGCTGGTGAGTGCAGGATGTTGCTCTTAAGAAGCACTTTGATAAATATTGGATGAGCGAGGAGGAAGCGGGGCGGGACGGGACGGTCGGTGCGGAGAGGAGAGCGAACCTCCAGAAATAAACACGTACCCACAATGCAGCAGTCGGCGCGTGCTTTCATCCGCTACTGTTGTTACCTGGCTGACGGTGAAAGTATGCCAACCGCACATTTGAACGCTGGCACAGAAAGAGGCCACGAGGGCCTCAGGGGAACTCGACTCAACTCCTTTTTCCTCGTGCGCGCTCTCGTCCTTTTCTTTTTTTCCCGCTGCGCTTTTGCCCCCTCCCTCCGTGGACTATCGATGCGGTCGTTGACAAAGCCTGCGGGCACGACTAACTGGTTCCGATCCGATGATGCCATGCGGTGACGTGATCGTCAGCCCCACGTCAGCATCGCTGCGGCAGCGGCAGCTCAACTACGGCTGCACTACGACATATAAAAATAGTCTTCATGGGCGCCACCATGCACCTCAAAGTTGTTTCCGGCCTGGAAACAACTTATTAAAACGCCGCTATGAATGTTTTACAACTCAAAATGTCACTCTTGTCTTTATTCCCCAGTTTTAAGCTACCTGTCTCCCCAGATACAAACATCAAATAATGCTAACAATGTATTTCCTGGAAAATAAAGCTTTCCTGCAGTCAGAGTTTGCACATTTGCATCACCTGAGCCGAGGAAAAGGAATTTGCCGTTTTTTTAAAACCTCCAAGTCACTAGAGGGCAGTAGAATCTGTCCCGTATTATGTTGCCTCGTGAGGAAGACAGTGGTACTGCAGCAAGAACGATCTTCTTCCTACTTCTCGTACACATTCACGACGGCGTACGCGGGCCGAATTGAAAAAAACCCAAAAACCATCTGAGGTTTCGAGAATAAAGTCGTACATTTCTGAGAATAAAGTCAATAAAGTAAATTTACATAAATAAAGTCGCAAAAGTATGAGAAAAAAAGTCAGAAATTTACGAGGAAAAAAGTTGTAATATTACGAGAATAAAGGCGTACATTTCCGATAATAAAGTCAAACAAGTAAATTTAAAAAAAATTAAATAATTTTTTTTTATTTTAAAATTTTATGAACATTTAAAAAAATTTAAAAATTGTGATTAAAAAATAAAAATTAATTTCTTTTTTACAATTTTCAACAATTTTTTAAATTAAAAATTTTAAAAAATCTACAATAGATAAAACATTTGTTGGTCATACACACAACAGAAAAATATGTATTTTAAAAATAATACTTGAAATAAATAGAAAGCACTAAGCCCATACAATCAAGCTGGCAGACTCACTGTTGCCCCCTGAGGCAGAAAGTGGTACTGTGAAAAATAAACACCAACAGTTTTTAAAAGAAAAAGCCCCCAAAAAATCCCAGTTCCGTCTTTATCAAAGTTCAAGGTCAATTCTGTCAAAATTATTTATATTTAATAAAGTAAAAAATCCAAAAATTCCCCAAAGAATGAGAGCTTTTTTATGGGTGCATCTATTTTTCGCAGTTTTGCGCACGTTTTGCAGGCTGTCTTGGACCGTAACATCCGCAAATATCTCATTAAAAATACACGTATCTTATTTTTAGAACATGCCGAGTGCCGACGAAAATCGAGCCGCACATTGGACCTTCCTGTCTTCAACCATTTTTTTTTATGTCAAAAATTGTAAAAATTCTACAACAGACAAAAAAATGTGTCGGCCCCACACGACACCCACCATGTGCACAAAATATATCTTTTAAAAGCAGTACTTGAGGTCATCGCAAAACACAAACAATCCAGCTGGCAGACTCACTGTTGCCCCCGGAGGCAGAAAGTAGTACTGCAAAGAAAAGCGTGTGGGGGGCAAACATGCAAACAATGGAAGGTTTGATAAGAAAAAGCCTCAAATGAAAGTCATTGATCATCGGCACACGAATCAATAGGCTACAGGAATGCCAGCACATCGACACAACACGACACGACACGACACGACACAACACAACACAACACAACACAACACAACACAACACGAGCCTGCGTGCACTGCTGCCTCTCTTGTCTCTTCTATAATCGCATCCGCCCGTCTGCAGCTACCGCCATCCCTCCATGCTGGACGCCACTGTCATCGTGACCTCACAAACAGGAAGTGAGGTCACGGCTCACGCAACAACAACAATGTGCGTGTGTGTGTGTGCGTGTGGTCCTCACGGCGAGGCATCAACAGGCGTCGCCGCATCGGCAGAGAAGATCCTTGCGGGATGAGATAGTCCTGCTGCGGCGTCACATGACTCGCTCCGGAGGACGACTAGTGTTCCCCCCCCCCCCCCCCCCCCCGAGCCTCCTCCCTCTCCTCACATCGCTTGCATTCTTCGCTCGCCCCGTCAACTCAACTCCACTCAACTCCCTCCTCCCTCCCTCCCTTCCACCACCTCCTCCTCTGTCTGCAAGGAGCATGTGCAGCATGGGGGGAGGGGGGAGGGGGATGACGAATGAGGGTGTAGCAGATGGATTCTGGACCCCCCCATCCCACCGCCCCCCCGCCCTCACCCAGGGACACGACGGGATGCTCGAATGCTGACTCACCGTGCGTGCGCATAAAGTGGCGTTGAAATGTTTGTGTGCGCGAAAAGGTCAAACCTGCGTCTCCCTGACTGATGGACGGCTTTATTTGAAGACGTGTAGCGAAGCCTGAGTGTGCACATGATTCAATACCCATCTGAGTTCAAACCACCATTGCCAAAGATGTCACCGGAAACCTCGACGCACGTCACACGCCTTCATTTCAAAACGTTTTGACGACGCGTCACGTCGCTAGCTTGCACGTGAACACAGTTGGAGCCTCAAGTAGCGCTGATGTCAAACCATTTACACATTTCGTGATTGTACGCCAGTAAAGTGTCAAATGAAGTCAAATGTTAGCGTCATTAGCATAGCTGTGTGAGTTAAAGTGCTAGCATCACATTTTAACAGCAACACCAGGCTAGGTTAGCCTATTTGCACAAGACAGATCAACCTTACAGCCCCCACGTCCGTAGCCGACTGACGGTTAGCTTCATTTTAAGATGTGTAGCAAAGCCTGCTTCAAGTCATCGTATACATTATCGTTAAATTAGCCTCTGAAGTGTCCGAGTTTGAAGTACCGTGGCGAAAGACGTTTACGAGCCTTCGGTTCGGCGTGTTGCTACGATATGAAATGCTTCTTGCTCGTAAATAAATACGATTGGAACGTCTTACGTCAAATGAGGTCGTACAATTTAGAGGTCAGACAAAGTTTCCGGAAATGTACTACGCATCATGATTGAAGTCAGACATTAGCAACGCTAGCGCAGTTATGCGAGTTAAAGTGCTAGCATCACATTTTAACAGCAGCATCAGGCTAGGTTAGCCTGTTCGCTCAAGAAAAATCAACCTTACATCTTCCGCGTCTGTAGCCGACTGACGGGTAGCTTCATTTTAAGATGCGTAGCAAAGCCTGCTTCACGTCATCGTGCACATTATTGTTAAATAAGCCTCTGAAGTTGCACAACACGTCCGAGTTCAAAGTACCGTCTCAAAAGACGTCACTTGGAACCACAAACGTACATCACGAGTCTTCGTTTCAGCGTGTTGCTACGATATGAAATGTTTCTCGCTCGTAAATAAATACGATTGGAACGTCTTACGTCAAATACTGCTGACATCGTATAATTTAGAAGTCAGCCATAACTTTGGGAATTGTACGCCAATAAAGTGTAATTCCAAATACTCATCACAGATGAAGTCAGATGAAGTTTTGGGAAATGTACGCTGCAAACACCCATCCTGAATGAAGTCAGATATTAGCAACGCTAGCGTAGCGACGTGAGCTAAAGTGCTACACCAACATCATGTTAGGTTAGCCTAATCACCGGATAAAAACAACACGATCGCCATCACAGCTCCTATGTCTGTAGCGGACTTGGCGGATAGCTTGATTTTAGGAGGTGTAGCGAAGCCTACTGCATGTCACTGGATCAGCTGCATTTTCATGCCAGGTTACCCTACTTGCTGGAAAAACACGTCTGTAGCAGGCTGATGGGTAGCTGGCAGAGCTCCAGCCTGCATTTTAAGATGTGTAGTGAAGCCTGATTTTTTTTTTTTCATCTACCTCGGGGTGAGTCAGAGGTGGAGTCGTGTCCATGAGGAAGCTAAATGTGGAATTTAAGCCACATTGTGACAATAATGAAATATAATGGGAAAAGAGCATATCATGCTTGACTTTAAAAGAAGTAAAGATAAATGTTTAGTGTTTTTGTGGTGTGTAGCTACTGTACAGTATACAGTAACCAGGTCCTGACAGTTATAGTTGCTATGGCGCAAGCCGCCCCCCCCCAAAATGACTGACCTTGAACACCACTCATCTAATCTAAAGCGTCCACTGGCGGCAGGAAGACGACTGATTACAAGCTCAGCCTTCCATTTCCTGCCATCCGTCTGCTAGCCAGCGTCTTTGCGACGACACACACTTGCCCATCCTGTGGAAGATTCTCTCCTCTCAACATGACCACGTTTTGTTTTCAACGCACGGCTGCCCTCCGTGCGAACGCGGACACGCCGCGTCAGCCGTGCGCTCCTGGCGACACGAGATAAGACAGCGTCGCGCGTCACTGTCACCGTCGTGTCGTGTTAGCGTCTGGCCCGCTGCTGCTAAACGCGCTAACAACACAGATCGGCCAACATGCGCAGTTGAATGAGGCTAAAAGCAGCTAAGTGTATGTTTTAATAAATACATGAAGGCTAATCTTCCCCACATGACCTCATATGAATCAATCACATTATAATGTTAGCTAATGTATGATACAGCAGGGGTGCCAAATCTGCATTATTTACGGGGCAATGCCATTTTTGTCCCCTTTTTTTTGTCTAGGAACTTTTACAAAATACATAATAATGTTTACAATGATCTATTTTTAGCTTTTTTTGCACATAATTACAAATAAATGACTGAAAATGTGTTAGCATTAGCCGTGTTTTGCTAGTTTTCATGTGTTGTCTTGACAAAGAGTGGCCTTCTTATGTTCGAGGTCTCGTGATTGATTCATGCAAACCAACCAATGACTCGGAGCTTTTCTTCCTGTCACTCACACACACCAGTGACCTGCAGTTGTGACTTGCTAAGAAATACGATATTGTTATTATTATTCTCTTTTTTGCTATGTAAGTTATTTCTGTGACATTGAGAAAAAAAAATCTCAAGTAATTATTATTAAATCTGAAAATGTAAATTTATTCAGTTGAAAATGATTCAATATTTCATCTTAAAAAAGCAGGATTTTTCTGCATAATTACAATTCATAAGTGCATAATTTGCATAATTTGCGCAGCACACATTTGCATAATTACCATGAAATGCCTGCCAATGTGTTAGCGTTAGCCGTGCTTTGCTCGTTTTCATGCGTTGTCTTGAAAGAGAACGGCTGTCTTATATTCGGGGTCCAGTGGTTTAGTCATGCACACCAGCCAGTGAGTCGGAGCTTTTCTTCCTGTCACTCACACACACCAGTGACCTGGAAAGGTGCAGCCGTGACCTGCTAAGAAATAAAAAAAAAAAATTGTTTGTTTTTCTAAGTTACTTCTGCGACGTGGATGAATAACATTTTTTAAAAACAATTTGATTAGTATTAAATCAAAAAATTTAAACTCATTAAATTGAAAATGATCAAATAGATGATCTTAAAAACAAAAATCTTATTTTTTTTTTAAAGAATGGGTTTTGAAAATGAGTGGTCGTCTTATATTCTTGGTCGAGTGATTGATTCATGCACACCAACTAAGCGATGAGTCCGAGCTTTTCTTCCTGTCACTCACCTGACTTTTAAATGTGAGTTTTTTTCTAAGCACGGCTCCCAGCAAAGAGTGTCTGTCTTATATTTGGTTTTATTCTACCTTATTTAGCTCATGATGCGTTAACATGCGTGGGGTGCAACGTACTGGGCACATAAAACATGTGACGTGTCGTAGTGGGCACATAAAACATGTGACGTGTCGTACTGGGTACATAAAACATGTGACGTGTCGTACTGGGTACATAAAACATGTGACGTGTCGTACTGGGCACATAAAACATGTGACGTGTCGTACTGGGCACATAAAACATGTGACGTGTCGTTCATGCAGTTTGTCTTGTTGTTTTGGACATGCGGGTCCAATCATGCGAGTCACACACGTTTCGTGGCACTGAAGCTCCAAAGTAAATAACGTCGTGTGTGTTTTTTTCAAGGCAGTGCGCGGACGAGCTTCGACCTCTGAGCTCCGGCTGCAAAAAGGTCAACATTGTCTGTTGACAGCACGCAAACATGCAAAAAAACAACAAAAAAAAACACCTGCGGCATAAACGAGCGCTGAGAACTCGTATGACGTCTTTGCTTTCGTGTCAACACGTGTCCCAATCGTCAGCCGCTACTTCCTGTTTGATCTCCACTTACCTGCACGCCGTCATGGCCGCCCTGCTCTCCTCTGCCTGTGTGACAGTGGGTGTGTGTGTGTGTGTGTGCGTGTGTGTGCGTGTGCGTGTGCGTGTGTGTGTGTGTGCGTGTGTACGTGTGTGTGTGGTTATCCTGCTGGTTTCCTGTGATGGCTCCAATGAGGAATGCGTGCCAGCTTCCAGCAGTACCAACACACTGACACAGGAGGACGCTGGTTTGGGAACAGGGGTGGAGGGGGGCTGGGGGGGCTGATATTTCACCTTTGAACTCTGATAGATTACTGCCCCCAAGGCTACATGTGACAACAGGCTAGCAGAGGCCTGCGATGGGGGCTTGTTTGGTGCATTGGTGGAAGGGTGGGTCAGTGCCCCACCACATCCAGCAGTTGCCGCTATTTTTATCTTTATCCACTGGTGTGAAAAAGTGCTGACCCCCTTTCTGATTCCTTTATTTTGCATGTTTGTCACACTTAAATGTGACTTTAAATGTTAGCCAATGACAACGCAACTGAACACAAAATGCAGTTTTTAAATTAGACTTTTTATTATTAAGAGAGAAAAAAACCTACCAAACCAACATGAGTGAACAAGTGATTGCTGTGATGAATGGAAGCATGAATTGTGCTGAAGGAGAATGTCCATCCATCTGTTGGTGACCTCAAGCTGAAAGCAACTTGGGTTCTGCAGCAGGACAATGATCCAAAACACACCAGCAAGTCCACCTCTGAATGGATGAAGACTTTGGAGTGGTCTAGTCCAAGTCCTGACCTGAATCCTATTGAGATGCTGTGGCATGACCTTCAAAAGGTGCTTCATGCTGGAAAAGCCTCCAATGTGGCTGAATGACAACAATTCTGCTAAATTCCTCCCCAGCGCTGGAAGAGACTCATTGCAAGTTATGGCAAACGCTTGATTGCAGTTGTTGCTGCTAAGGGGGGCCAACCACTTATTAGCTTTAGGGGGCCATCACTTTTTCACACAGGGACATGTAGGCTTGGACCTTTTTCTCCCTTAATAATAATGAAATGTGTTCACTTGTGTTGTCACGGACTAATATTTAAATTAGTTTGATGACCTGAAACATGCAAAAACTGGAAGTAAAGACATCTTTCTCTTTTAAATCTTAGTGTGACATAAAAGCACGCTGGCCTTTTTAAAAATGCTGCATTCAACTTAAAAGGTGCACACGCACGAACGTGTGCGGCCGGTTTGCTCCCACAAAAGTCAAGCGGGAAGTTCCAGTTTTCTGCAACGGTCTAATAACGAAACACACAGGAAGTCATGCGCTATAAAAACAAAACTGCAATAAATTGCATCGATTGCATCAGGCTCATGATTGCGTCATGTATTCATAGAACGATTGCGCCACCTAGTGGACGGGATGGTGCAGTACAGACTTATTCAGCAACAGTGAACCCAAACAAGCGGCCAACAAAAGAGCGAAGGAGGAGAACCACATTATTTAATGATGTCTATCTTGTTTTCATGTTTTTCTGATCTCAATAATAGAATTTGTGTGTTTGTGTTTGTGTGTTTTACTGAACGTGAGGCTGAGTGTGCGAGGATGAACACACAAATCTACTGTGTGCGTTCTGTGACAGTAAAGCGAGTGAGTCACTCTGCCATACGCGTAAAAGCGTTTATTCGTGGCCACATCAAAGTGAAACCATGAATCATGCTCATGACCGGTGACAAATAAGCGCGAGGACGACTGGTGAGTTGCATCAGCGCACTCATGAGACCTGCTGTACCTCGTGGTGACCTCCGGGTGGCAGTGTCGGTGTGTTTTGTGGAGACTTCCTTTGTGGCAACGTTTTCCTTTTTGTGAAAATAACGATGCGTTTCGTTGGCGTTCGCAAGTCTTTGAGTTCTTATGTTGTAAAGTGTGCTCATGTGTGCCTACGTTGCCGAACTTTCTTGTTTTAGTTTGGATTGGGGTTTTTTCTTCTCCCCTCTCCCCTTTTCTTCCCTTTCCTCTCCCCCTTTTATCGCCCAGTCGTCCCGTCCCGTCCTGTGCCCCGGTATGTTGTATATGTACGACCAGAGTTATCCTTGCTCCCACGTCCGCCGGGTTCCCGATAAGTGGTGACGCCATCTCCAAAGGAGTCAAGCAGTCAAACATAGCCGATTTTAAGCTGAAAGTCCGGACATAACCTGGTCAGGACCAGATGATGACTTTAGCCTAAGCTACCACGGTGATACACAGGCTTTAAAAGCGATGACTTGGGTATGCCTTCGCAGGACACCCCCCTAAGCGTGACGCAAATAAAACACAAAGAAATCTCCTAAATGAATCCAATTCCTCCATTCAGAGTGCGGCGGTGGTGGAACTTGTCTACTTAGTCTGAGCAACGGAAAACGCTTGACTGCGATCTCCCCCGAGCTCTTTACACACTAACTAGCTTACTACCTGGCCCCGGCCCAGCACGCGCCAATCAGCTTTAAGTGCACTCACGGCGCCGCTTTTAGAGCAGCGCCACTGACGCCGACGTACGCTCAGAGGCGACAAAGTCACTCTGAAGCCACACTGGAAGCGACGCCCGAGTTATTCACACCGCCACACCAATGTTGGAAAAGGAACGCAAAAAACAAAACAATAAAACAAGCTTTGTATTTGTCCCACAATGGAGGAGGCAAATAATGACAATAATAATATCATCAAATACAAACCCAAAAATATATACAATATTCTCAGAAATAATAATAATAAATGTATTAGAATTATTAGTTACTTGGAATAAAGAAGAAAGAACTAATTAACCGATAAATCACGATAACAAAATAAAAATATACAAATATACTCAAAAAACTAAGTAATAAGAATAACAAATCATGTTCGTTACTTGTCCCAATCGTGTGCGGAAAATGATCAATGTATCAATGAACAGCAAGAATCAAATACAATGAAAATGGCCATATAAATAATAAAAATAGTCATTCATTCATTCATTCATTCATTTTCTATGCCACTTGTCCTCACGAGGGGTGCGGCTCAGACAGATATAATTAATAATATTATTATAAATGTATTATAATTTTAGGTTATTTGTCCCTAAATGTGGGCATAAATAGGAATGAAATCAACTGTACAATAATAAATGTAAACTTGAAGTATAAATAAATATTCTGACTGAATAAATAAGTTGCAAATATTATAAATAATAAAAAAAATAATAGTGTACTGTCATAATACGTTTTTTGTCCCGCAAGGGGGAAATGATCAGGCAAACAATAACATCCAAATATACTAAGAAATATAATATTACTACTCATCATGTATTCACATTTCACAGTGGGGGTAATGAGAGAATAAACAAGAAATACATAAACAAACAGAGATAGAACAATAATAAAATAAGATAAACACTGGAAATACTGGAAATACAAATAGGTATTCTCAAGGTAGAAATAATACGTTATATAACTATTATAATAAATAATACAAATAATAAAGTGTTATTATGATATGTTATTCACCCCAATGGAGTGGGGAAAATGATGAATGAATAACTTTCAGTTGAGGGATTGAAATGAGCCCAATAAAACATGAATACCCACGTGTAAACGCTGCATGAATAAATGAACACAAATGCCAACAAACTGACACCGTCTTAGAACTCAGTAGAAGAAGAGGTCGTGTCTGAAACGATGTCGTTCAGGCCAACTCCGCCCGCATGACGAGCGAAGCTGTCGCCATAGCAACGCTACAATGCAGCCCCCCCCCCCCCCCCGCGACCTCCCTCTCCCACATTCAAAGACGGAAAGAAAACTTATTTGCATTTCTTTCCATGAGTGATTGTGAATGCTTTTATTTTGGCGCCCCAAAAGACCACCTGATTCGCATGCACAACGCGTACACGTGCAGCAAGCCTCCTAATAGCATACTAATAATCGCAATAATAATCATAGCACACCTTCACCAGCGAGCCAACAGAGCCAAATACACGACAGTACACGACTAAAAGTACTACTGCACAGAGTACCAAACATACTACTACACATTGTACTAAACATTCTACTACGAATGCAAGTACTAAACCCAGTTCTAGAAATATACTACTGCACATACCACTCAACATAACAATAAACATACTGCTCCACAACACATAACATACAGTACTACTCGTCATACTGCATACATCACTCAACATACTACTAAACACACTACTACGTGCACAAGTCAACATACTACTAAACACACTACTATGTGCAAGTCAACATACTACTAACCATACTGCGCATGCCACTCAACATACTACTGAAGACACAACAACAAAAACATACTCCACACAGCATTCAACATACTACTACACATAGCGCAAAACGTAGTATTTCATATAGTCCTAGCCATACTACTTTAGATAGTACAAGACATAATAGTGTGTGTGTGTGTGTATGTGTGTGTGTGTGTGTGTGTGTACATACGTAACGTGGCTGTCCATGTAGAGGGTGGGGTGAGGGTGATGGCGTCTGAGCTGAGGAGTATATTTCAAAAGAAGTAAAACACACACAGGTGAGGTTCCTTGAATACATGTCTTGTAATAATACCCTTAAAGGGTTAAACCCCAAAGACGAGAGGACAAAGTCCCAGGTTATAATATGGAATGAGTCAAGAATGAAAGACATAATAATAATAATAATAATAATAAATGAGATGTCATGCAGTGTGGCACATAGCTGGAAAAAAAGACTCACTGTTTGTGTTGTCCAGCACACAGCAGAGGAACAGCACTGTAGTCTTGTAGTATCCAACATGTTATTGTATTGCAGTAGCCAACATGTTACTGTATTGCAGTATCCAACATGTTATTGTATTGCAGTATTGCAGCATGCAACATGTAAAAAGGAAAAGTCAATGCGGTGGTGAAAGCGCCACATTGATCTGCCAGCCTTCCTTCCTGCAGGATAAAGAAGGATTGGGAGGATCTTAATCCTCTCACTTGACCAATGACATGACCAATGACCACTCACATGACCAATGACATGACCAGAGACCACTCACATGACCAATGACATGACCAATGACCACTCACATGACCAATGACATGACCAATGACCACTCACATGACCACTCACATGACCAGAGACCACTCACATGACCAATGACATGACCAGAGACCACTCACATGACCAATTACATGACCAATGACCACTCACATGACCAATGACATGACCAATGGTCACTCACATGACCAATGACATGACCAATGACATGACCAGTGACCACTCACATGACCAATGACATGACCAGTGACCACTCACATGACCAATGACATGACCAATGACCACTCACATGACCAATGACATGACCAATGACCACTCACATGACCAATGACATGACATGTGTAAACAAAATGATTCCAAATTATTCAGTTCATTTTCACTTATTGAGTGATGAATTAATGTATTTATTATTACCATTCCAGGCCTAGTGTCCACGAAACCTCACATCTTCACGTCACGTTCTCTTGTGACACCCCTGCCATCTATACATGAAATAACATTCATGTAGTCACCTTTACATTCTTAATACCCAATGAAGTTCAAATAATCAGAGAACAGGAAGGACAGGAAGTGACGTCGGGGATTCAGAGTTGACTTTTAGCTTGTTGTGGGCTATGGCCGTAACAGTGACCTATGTTATTATTCCCTCCGCCAAGCGCAGTGCAAAGCGCAAGCGCAGCACAGAGGTTATGTTTTTGCCGCCGTTTATCTGTTTGTTTGTTTGTGTTCAAAATTACTGAAAAAGTTGTGAATGGATGAGGATCTGGATCACCGTCTGGACCCAGGAATTTGTTTAAGGATTCTTTAACATAACGAGATAGGATCATTTTCAGCATTTTGTGCATATGACTCCACAAAAAATGGCCAGAGCACTTTGGGAAAAAATATAGGACATGTGTCCAACAGGTTCTACAAAATATCAAAAGACTGGTCCAAAAAACTGTAGGATTATTATTTTGGTGTGAATCACAATACGAGGGAACTATGGCGCTTGGCGGAGTGCTTCTCTAGTTACGATTACTATTGTACCTGACTGATTGTGAGATCATTTAAACCTGCTACAAAAGCCGATTGTTGAAGTCTGGTGCTTCGGTGGTGGTCTCACCGCCAAGTGACACCTTGTGACCAATGTGGAATACTACATCCACAAGTTGTGGTCTTCATGGTTTATCCTGTATTTGTATTTCAGTGTATTTAGCCATTTTATGCTTGAAAATGCTTGATCTGGGCAAAAAAATATGTACAATTTGCTTAAAAATGTTTCTTTTTGCACTAAGAATAGTCCGTAGTCTACGGGGCGCCCTGGGGGAAATGGAGAATAAAAATGATGGGTTAAAAAAAAGAAGACGGATTTTTGCTACAGTTCGTAAAACGTTTACGCGATAACGCAATACTATACAATATACAATACAATACTATACAATACTACGAGAGCTTAACTGTTTACATTAAGACTATTGTATTTCCGCTACTTCCGCGTTCAGAGCGGATGTTTGCTTTGAAACTTCAAATTAAGAGCAGCACATTGGTTGAGTTGCTGATATTCTGAAAGGAAAAGCAGTGCACGTAAGTGAAAGAATCCGATGTATGGCTAATCACTGTGCTTCCTTTGGAGTACCAGTACTCAAAGATGTCTTCCCAGCAACACTAGCTAGGACCGAGTGTTTGATGTTATTTTGAAAAGACTTGTTCCTATAATTACAGTATCACTTTATAACTCTTCAATTGTGCATTATGGGATGCGCAAATGCTGAAGATGGACATTAATGATGCCTTTCCACCCAATTTTCGCTATGTGAAGGCAAGCTATGACCGGAAGTGTGTCCTGTAGCTTCACATAGTTTTTCAAGATAACACGTTGACAGCGCTCTTAAAAAAATGTGTATTTTTTTACCCATCATTTTTTTCTCCATGTCCCCTCAGGGGCTCCGTAGTAGCCAACCACGAAACAGCGATCATTTATTAAATAATTAATCGTTTGAAAAACCGCGCTAGAGTGTAAGTGACAAGTGTATTTGTCATGTTTTTACACTTGAATGCCGCTAGATGGCCCTGTTTTATGCATCAGTGAAGTATGCCTGTTGTATGGAGGCGCGTGGACTCTGTTAGAGACGGGGGGGGGGGGTGTACTGCAAAGCCAGTTTAGTGGGTTAGCAAGGTGTGTTGAGTGTAAAGCCGACTGTCTAATCCTATTGAGATGCTGTGGCATGACCTTAAAAAGGCGCTTCATGCTGGAAAAGCCTCCAGTGTGGCTGAATGACAACAATTCTGCAAAGGTGAGTGGGCCAGAATTCCTCCACAGCGCTGTAAGAGACTCGCTGTATACATGCGTGTATTTGTGCCACCCACCTCTGACCTGTTTGAAGGATTCGGGGCTGGTTTACCTCAGCATGACTCCAGTTCTTCTTGTCGTTAACAAACAGGAAACATCTATTGGAGGGCAACTGCCTGTGAGAATAAAGGACGTATTAAGAAAAGGCACAACAAAGGTTGCATTATGTGATCTGCAAACAAATTGAACAAATCTTCCCATTGAATGATATCATTCATTATTAATGATAACATAGCAGCTGGTCGGGGGCCCCTGGTGTCTAATAAATGCATTGTATGAAATGATCACGCTGGGCGGAGAAGAGACTCCCCAAGGGAGCTCATCTTTAGTTTGACAAACATAGTCTCCATTTCTGGTGTTTCTGCAGTGTCCCGCTTGTCCACAGATGGTGTCAGAGTCTGGAAGAGGACACGTTACGGGTGATACACCAGTACTTCCTCTCCATGGATGTACAGTAAATAGAGCTCCCATTTGTGTTTTACCCCAATGTTTACCACTGCTGCACCGCCCCGCTTCTTCATACGGTCTGACAGGTTCTGCAGGTTAGGCAGTGCTGATGCCATGACGATGAAGATGAGTCCAATGATGAAGGTCAAGAGGATGGTGTCCACCGGGTGGATAAAGGTGATTTTTTTGTCACGGGGCCCAGAATCCAAGGTTGCACCCCTGCTATTGGCTCTATGATCTGAAAAAGTGAATTAAAAACTCACCTTCATTTGGACAAAAACATATTTGACTTATTTTGTTTCATATTTTTTTGAAACATCTGATTGTTCACGTGGGTGCAGTGGATTTCAGAAAGCAAGAGTCTGAAATGTTAAAAAAAGACTTAAACTCATTCAATCACGGCCATTTTTCAAAAGACAACCCCTTCAGTAGCGGCCATTTTAGACCAGTTTGACTGATCTTTCAAGGCATTGTGTTCTATGGCTTTACAGTCATGGAAAACATGATTGGACCAGCCTTGTTTCTTCAGTTTATTGATCATTGGAACGCCTGCTGCAACTAAAGCTACATTTGTTTGGACAAATATGAGGATGATAGCAAATATAGCTCAATTCTTGCTCCAATCAATCACGCTGTAAAATAAATCCAAGACGGTCAATCTGACATTGACAGACGCTTGGTGAGTTTTGTTTTGACAATGAAAAGGTTCCGCGCTAACGGTACAAAAACGAGCTCCCAACTAACCGCATGGCGTGACTGTTTTAAAGACAAAATGTCGTTGCGGTACTAAAAAGTCACATTCGGAGTCCAGAGACCAGAAGCTAGGCAGTTAGCGCTCGCTGGAGTCAATGCGAGAGGCAAGCATGAGAGCCAGGCAAGGTGTGTAAACAAGACACCAGAAAAGGCCTGTGACAAGCTGTTGACAACAGACAACACATTTGACAGACGTAATTCTCACGGCAAAAGTAAGTAGACAAGTAAGTAGACAAATTGGTTAGTTTTCTGCCTTTATTTATGATAATGAAGCTACAAAGCAAACCACAGGCTGTGATAGGTGGCTGCTTCCAGTCAACCAGGAAGTGGATGCACTTTCACGTCACGTGAACTCAAGTCCACACATTCTACGTCATCATCATCATCACTCTTCCCCCTGGATTTCGTTCAGTGGTGTACCTAATGAAGTGTCCTGCATGTGGAAAAAGCGTTGAAGACCACACACGGCGACATATTGCCTCCTTTGTGTCCAACAGCTTGATTTGCATGACAGAAACACACACACACACACACACACACACACACACACACGCAGCTGTGCTGCCATATAAAGCTTTAATAGTCAGAAAAATACTATGTCTTTACATTATGTACAACAAAGTGACTGAGATGTTTGTAAAAAGGATGGCTGGTGAGGGTGATGATGATGCTTTAAGGCAACAGGCTGTTTGCTGTGTCGTTGCCACGGTGACGATGGCACAATGCACTTTAAAGAGAGGCAGTCGCCCGTGGTAACATTTCAAAAGGCCGACGAGGCCCACAAACAAACTCTTCGCGCTGACTTGACAGGAAAATGACAACATGAAAAATAGTCAAAATGCAGAAAATATCAGCAAGGAGGATCAGAGCCACAAAACACACAAGAAACACACAAAGAATTATGAGACGGAAGTCCAAATATTATGGCGGCAGCACAGCACTTTTACAAGAAGCAAATTGCAATATTGGACTGGAAAAAGGCTCCATTTAGAAGGATAGTCCTAGCGCATAATTTTACAAAATAAAACGTCACAATATCACAGCAATAAATTCCAAATTTGGAGAAAATAAATGCGTGACACTACAGGGGGAAAAAAATCATGATATACGAGTGATTGAGAGAAAATACGTTTGTAATATTACAATAAAAAAAAAGGTGCAATAGAACATGAATAAATTCCTAATTTAGAGAAAATGAGTTTGTAATATCACAAGAAAAAAAGCTGTAATTGAACAGGAATGAATTTCTAATTTAGAGAAAATGAATTTGTGATACTACAGGAAAAAAGTCATGGGAGTAAAAATTACAAGAAAAGAAATCCTTTATATAACAGGAAGACATTTCTAATTTAGATCAGACTCATTTGTGATATCATGGGAGTAACTTCCTAAGTGAGAGAAAATAACTTTGTAATATTTCAAGTGGGAAAAAAATCACCATATCATGGGAACAGATTCGCAATTGGGAAAACAAATTCATCCTTAATATTACAAGAAATGATTTACAAAATAATGACTGTAACACAAACACACAAGAAAATCCTACTTTTACTGGAATGCATTGGTAATCCTCCATCAACATGACCACGACAGCACAAATAGATTTTTACAAAAATAAAGTTATAAAATAATGACAAAAAGTTGTCATTTTACGAGAATAAGGTGTAAATATGATAACCATACGGTGGGAACGTTTTAATAAATAAAGAATAAGGTTGTAGTTGTATAACAAACATGTTTTATCATGAGGAAAAAATAATATCATGAAGAAAAACTCTACATTTTATGATAATAAAGTCATAATATTACAAGACAAATGTTTTAATTTAGTGAGAATAAAGCCGTACCATCAACCAAAGCTTTTTTTAAAGACGTACTGTATGTGCATATTCATATATAGCAGATCTTTTATTCAAACTACCATTTTATTCACAGAACCTCCTGGCTTCTTTTTAATACAACATTTTTCTTGTGATATTACCATTATATGGATATTGTATCGTTTTCACCGGGGCCCTAATACTCGTGCATACAACAACAATGCAACAATACAACAAATGCACACACAATCATCACATATTTTCTATGCTTGGGCTGAATAATCATCATCGACCACAACATCAGGCAGCATCGCATGACATTGAAATCGCTTTTACAAAGGACAAAAAAGCTCTTCATTAAGCGTACCTAATGTTGTGTCCAGTGTAAATGCTTTACTGTGTTGAGTTTAAAGCTACATACAGTAACAATAGCCTCGTCCTGGCAGGTACCGTACGGGATAAATAACGAGGCGCTACATTCACAGTGAAAATGTCCCGAAATAAAAACAACAGTGAAATGCGTATTTGTCTTCAATGCTTGTCGTCGCTAGCGTTAGCGGTGTGCCGGCATGCGCATCTTCTCCATGACAGCATGGAGGCGTTCCGAATAAAACATTTACAAGCTAACACATGAGGCACAAAGAAGTACCGCAGTTTTGCATAACGCTGGGGTGTCCAAACTTTTTCCACAGAAAAACTGACGTCAGCATATGCTAAGCTAGCTGACCAAAACATCATACCTTAGCTTTGTGTTCTCGCTCAAAAATGGGCCGCACTTTGGACACCCCTGGCGTAACGGGTCATTGTAGTTGAGATACGATCACGGAGAATTTGATAAGAACTCCAGCGGTCTTGTCGTCATGCAGAAGCCAACAGAGTATTACGTTTCTGCTGGTAAATAAAAGGCCAAAGCACGTCACCGAAAGAGACTCAAAGGACTCCTAACCTACAGACATCTCGCAGCGCAGTATTGTCGAGATACGTTACAATAGCTAGCTTGTACACGACAACACGGGTGGATGTCTACTGCAGGAACTCATCCGGCGTAGGCAAACCTGTCAAAAATCATGGCAAACACTAATACTCACGCCAACGCAGAGTAGGGCGAGATGCCACTTGAAGAGTTACCGGCTGCATTTTAGTGGAAAAGTTTTTTGGAATACGCACATGGGTTCACATTCACCAGTTGTGCGATGCAGCGTAACCTCGCTGTCGAACAGGATTTTGGTTGTTGTCCATCCATCTTGGGTCGCAGGGGCAGCAGACTAAGCAGGAAAACCCAGACTTCCCTCTCCCCGGCTACTTTGTCCAGCTCCTGAGGCGTTCCCAGGCCAGTTGACATGATCTCGCCAACGTGTCCTGGGTCGTCCCTGAGTCCTCCTACCAGACGGATGTGCCCTGAACCCCGCCCCAGGGGGGCCTCCGGGAGGCATAATGACCAAATGCCTGAACCGCCTCATCTGGCTCTTCTCAATGCGGAGGAGCAGTGGTTCCATTCCAAGTTTCTCCCAGATGACAGTGCTTCTACCCTGGTCCTCTACGTAGACCTCAAAAATATGCCAAACACTTCAGTGTTTCTTTAGGACGGATGACATGTGTAAAAATATCGTTTTGCAAAATAAATCTGACTTCTTCGTGTTCTTAAAGCACCGGACTCTCAGGCACTAAAGTTTTAATTGAATTGAAATTGAAGCGGTAAGATAACTGTCAGTAATCAATCACAGTTGATCATTAAACCATATGCCGTTTCATCCCGAAACTCCATTTTCACAGACGACCGTTATCAGTGTCGTTTTTTAAAGTTTTTTTTTTTTTTTTTTTTTTTAAATCTGTCCGTGTTTTGTATTAGCATAATAAATGATGTTACCACTAAACACAGCAAATGCGATAATTATGATCAATGCACTATGAAATGGTTTGATCACCTTCAGAAACTAACAATAAACTGCATACCATTCGACCGTTACCAATGCTTACACAGAAACAACATTGGTTTTGTTCTTGGACACTTTTATGTTTGCGTTTTCAGGATCTGAAAGTGCCAATGCCATGAAAATGTCCAAAATGACAGCCGCCTAAGTCCGGTTCCGAGTTCCTGCAGTGGAAATCCTTCTGTTGGACGACTAAGCAGGCAAAAATGATCCGATGCTATTCACCGACTTGCCGTTTGTCGATTACGTTAATGACTTTAAGACAGCATAGCTTCACTGAACACAGAGACACAGAATTCACAGTCCTGAAGTCAACTACTAGACGGTCCTCCAGGAGATAACTTTTGTTGTAGTCTTTTGCGTGATGCAAGTTCTTATGTGTTTTGTGTTACTTCCAGCTGGGCTTCGCACTCTTGCTGGGTGTCACCACGTCTCGAGACTTGTCTGAAAAGTTCTTTCTAACGTCCTCCCGTGCAGGAGGCGGAGTCTGGCTGCGGCAGGTGCTGCGACTATCTGCCCTGACGCTGTGGACCCGCCGCAGGGTTGTCCCCTGTGGTCGCTCCTCGCTGTTATGAACCGTCTGTCCTGACCTGGTCTGCCTGATGGAAGTCTGCCGATTCAAAAAGGAGGGAACGTGAGAGGGGGTGGACTGGGCGGCGGGCTCCTTCTTGGTCCTGGAAGACGACGCCACAGTGTTCCGGGCAAAGCTTGGGACATCGGGTAAAGTCTTGGAGGCTGGCACCTGGGAGCTGCCGTTTTCTGAGGAAGTGCCACCCTGGACTTGAGCCTGTGCCAGGGCCCTCATGGTGGAGCGGCACATCTTCTCCTCTGGTGCAGGCTTCTGGATGTTTCTGAGGGGCTTGGCACTCGGCTTGTTGACCGAGGTCTTCCTCTGGATAGGATCGCACGGACATCTGGAGATGCTGCCAGTGAGGCCACCTACCTTCTGAGATTTCGACTCATCAGGAGGCAGACTGGAGTGTCGGGGAGGTCGAGCGGTCTTCTCACTCCGCCCTCTTGGAGGGGTACTTTGTTCACGGAGAGGCTGGCGCAAGTCTTCACTGTCTGCTTGCTTTCGGCTCCCTGTCCTGGTTAGCCTGGTTATGGGCACCACTTTCCGCATGCCCTGGCTCTCGCTGCTGGTTAACGTTCGCACACCAGAACCGCTGGCGCTGCCGCACTTTCTGCCTTTGCTGTTTGTACGCAGCGGTTTCCTGCTGCCTCCCTGAGGGTCTTTTACCCCGGCTTGCTTTGCTACTGTGGTGTCACAGCTTTCCATTTCCCACTCTGGTAGTGTCGCAGAGGCGGCGTCCACAGAAAGTTCATTGTATGGGAGCGGACAACTTAGATGGTGAGGATTCTCCTGGTCTTCGCTGCAGTCACCCGTCCTGATATGAAGTCCTTCTTTTGAGAGAGATGAGCTTTCAACCTCAGAGTAATCTAGTGTGACGGAGCAGTCTGCTTCTGTGCAGTCTAGGATGTTAAACACCGGCTTTCTGTTGGATATAGGAGTGTCTAATGGCAGAGGAGTGTCACAGGTTGTTGATGAAACTGTGCTATTCTCTTCTTGATTGCGATCCATCTGTCTCACCTCTCCCTTGGGTTCCACCCCTTCTAAACCGCCTGGATATTTATCCAGATCCAGACTGCCAGAAAGAGAACACTTGTCTTTTTCCAGATCAGTGACCTCAACATCCCCCTGGTTGACAAGGTGCATGTGGTTACTGTTATTGTTTGGACTTGGAAGGTCAAAAGCTTGAGGACCTAAAACTAAAGTATGTTTCTCTACACTCACGTTCATGTGGCCGTTAATCGCTGGGTTGTGAAAGTCGCTAAACGTATGAGGCAGATGGCCGCCCTCCGACACACACGCGTAACTATTGTTGTTGCATTGGTCCTCATCAGTGTTTTGCCCAGAAGAAGAAAACCTTGCAAGTGGACTGAGAGGTTCTGTGTTTGCACGAGCAGAAGGCAATTCTCTATTGTAGCCCAGCTCGCGGTCATCGCCCTGGGTTAAGATCCAAGGGGTCGTCTTCCGTTGGTGGGTGCGGCCAGACCGAGGTAGACTGTTAAATTTGGAATAGTCGTCAGAGGCTCCAAACAGCTCAAGGTATCCTTGGAGTTCACGATCCGCTATGGAGGTCATGGTGTGGCGATGGCGCCGAGCGCTGGACGAACGTCCCAGCGGACTGTGTGGACTCTTGGACCTCTGCTGGAAGAAGTCCATGAGGCCTTCCTTGGTGAGCATTTCCACGTCGTTTTCACTGCTGCTACGACCGAATATGCCTTTGTGGTCTTCGCTTGACCAAGCAAAGCGCTTTTCCTCCAGCTCCTTTAGGCGACGCTGCCTCGCTGCCTCTTTTTGATCACGGTCTGCGTTGTCCTTCACAAAAAAAAAAGAAACAAAAAAAATTCAGAAACAAAATTCAGAAACAAAATTCAACCAATCGATCAGTGGTCTCATCGAATCAGAAAATGATACATGGTTTGAATGGTGCTGCAAAGTGTAGTGGAGCAGGAGTTCACAATAAGAATGATTTTGTTCTGCAAATTGACGAACATGCTGCAAAAGACTGTACCGAACACAACACCGTAGTTGCTGGTGTTTACCCGATGTCAGTTTTCCAGGCCTTGAGTCTGGGTCTGGGTAGCATTCACATTTACACAAGAGATGGTATGGAAACCTGTTTGGTGCGCACCACGGTTTCGGATGATCGTGTTAACACACACCAAAACGGCCAGTCGGTGTTCTGCTAGAGAACTAGACTAAGATATGACGCAAAGAGATGTGTGGCCAACGATTTTCTCTGGTGATTATGCAAATACTTTCTGGCTCCCGTAGAGTTCATATTTCATCAGAACGGACCAGAACTGCAACAGAGTTTATGTGCAAGCTAGCGGACTGAAACCACTTCAGGGTTTTGGATGATAATGTTGACAGCGGACGAAGCAAACCGGAACTATTGGAGAAAGTGCATCAGGGCTTGTTTTCAAGTGTCAGTACTATCAATCACTGCTGGGGGGCACCGGCTGTAAGGACTTTCAAGATTTTTAAGGACTGACCTTGACGGCCTTCTTGAACTTGATGCAGAAGTCTTGAAAGATGCGGAAGCATTCGTCCAGCTTGAACGTGTCCTTGTCTTCGCAAAAGAAATCAATGAGCGCATTCCCTTCTTTGCGCAGGTCCAGGCGCCGCCGCTTGAGGTCCTGGAGCGCCTGTGCCGAACTCTGACGGCAAAGACAGCAACGACAAAGATGTGTAGTAGCCGGAATGCTGCATTCAAAGATGTCGCCGTCTGTCAGGTCAGTGGGTTTATTACATAACAAGCGCTGACTCACCTGCAAGAAGGTTTCCCACTGCAGCAGCAACTCCGGGTCACCTTGAACCTTCTCCTCCAGGGTTTTGATGCGAACGTATAAGGAGGAGAACTCCACCTCAATGTTCTCCGCAGAGATTCTACATGCAAAAACATGAAATCCTGCACAGTGATCACAAGGATAACCACTATCTCGACTTTTAGGGAGCTTGGAAAGAGGGTGGTGATGGGGCAAAGACAGGGCGACTTTGAGTGTCATTTTCGGGAGCGGACTGAAATGAAATACAAAAAATGACTTGATGATCACAGTGTGTCACAGGATGTGGAATTTCATTCAAAGCAATTTAATTATGGCTGGGTTTTTTACAGTTGAATAGTGGCTCTAGCTAGTGGGGAAGATAGTCAATTACACTAACACTCATGTTCAAAGTGTCATAAATGTGGCAAAACTGAAAAAAGCGATATAAGTGATGGACAGTGTTGAGATCTCTGCGATTGCTATAACCACACAAAATATGAACACGCTCTGCATAGAAGCGCATATTCTGCACGTACAAAAACACAGTACAGTACCTGGCTGCACTCTGGACGTCCACAAGTTTTTCCGGAAACTTTAACAGCTTCTCGTCCTTTTTCTTGGCCTCCTAAGAGAGGAAACATATTTGTTTGTGTCGATAAACGACAAAGCAGTGTCAATTTTGCATTTGGGGTGAATAGCGTGGTTCCCCGCCTGCTCCTGCAGATGGCGCAGTGGTGGAAAAAAGCTTGTTATGGTTTCTTATAGATTGACTGTTTGTAGATTAATGTGCACACATCAATTTGTGTCATCAATCTTGTAGCTTAAAGTACACAGGGCTACGAAATCTGCCTAGCAACAAGTGATTGCCACTGCTAGCTAGCTGAAATTTGACATCAGTTGCTATGTTAAAAAGATGACACTTTTTTTTTTTTTACAAAAATTTGTGAATAATCAATTTTTTCTAATTTGTACATTTTTGGTAAATATTTTATAATTCGAATAAAATGTCATGGTTTTTGTCACATGTCAAAGTGTTTACGTACCATGGCGACAAAGTGCAGCAGGTTCATCCCCGGCTTGTTGGCTTTGGTGTCAGCCAATGAGAGGAGGGACGACAGCTTGAAGCCCACGGCGTTGCCTGCATATCCTCCCTGCACAAGCACGAAGTTCAGACGTGGTGGCGATTTGAAACCGGATCGTGTTCACACCTGGGTTGAGTTTGTCTGGTTCGTACCGCGTTCATGATGTTTCCCGCCTGCAGCACCAGATGCAAGATGGCGTGAAGCTCCTCGCAGCTCATCAGCGCTGTGGGATCAATACATAAACCTCATCAATCCATAGAAGACATCCCCAGTCTAAACAGCACAGTACAGTCTAAACAGATGGGAAAAAAAAAACAACTTTTTTTTTTTTTTTTTTTAGCATTTGTGTACCTGTATATGTAAATATGTGCGTACTTGTGTAGGTGCAGATGTAGGTGTGTATATATATATGTATGCGCGTGTTTGTATGTACACACATGTATTAGCAATTGATGTGCTACAAAGAGGGGGTAGGATTAAATAAGCTCTGCTTCTTCCTACTCCTTTTCGGACATATGCGTGTTCGGAATGAATTAAACCAAACCAAACCAACTGCATCAAGACGCATTCCTCTCTGCATTATCGTCACGCTAGTTCAGGGGTGTCCAAAGTGCGACCTGAGGGCCGTAACTGTTCTCTAATTGGGCCTCGGCCCATTCTACAAATAAGATTTTAAAAAAGAATCGCAAAAAAATGTCATTTTATGAGAATTAAGAAACAAATAGCAATCGCAATTGTTGGGAAATTAGGCTGGAAATGTGGGGAACCGCAAAGCTACAAAATCTGCCTAGCAACAAGTGATTGCTAAAAATTGATTGGTAACATATCATTTTTTTTTACCCACATTTGTGAATAATATAATATTTTTATAAAATGTGCAATATATAAAGTATATTTTATGTTGCTTTGTTTCATATCAAATCATTACAGTGGATCCCCGCTCAGATGCGTTTCAGCAAAAAAGGAAAAAAAGTGCAGTCATTTTACATGAATAAAGAAAACAAATGGAAATTGCAATTTTTGGGAAATTAGGTTGTGTAAAAGTTATAATATTCCGATAATAAAGTCAAAATATTATGAGAATAAACACATAATATTAAGAGAAATAAATTTATTAGAGGCAAGTTTAAATATGTGTAAAAAAAAATTACAAACAAGAAAAAATGAGCAAAAAAGTGTCATGTAATGACAAAAAGTTCATACAAATTATACGCGTTGTGTTTATATTTTAAATACGCCTTTGCATGTCAACATGGGTTGGTTGAAAAAATGTAAACGTGGCCCCCCCGCATGCTGCGATTTTCCGGTATGCGGCCCTCGGTGGAAAAAGTTTGGACACCCCTGCGCTAGTTAAAGAGCACACTTTGTTCTCGTAGAATGCGGAGGCCCTGCAATGCAGTGAAAAGTTCACGGTGTTAAAAAGGGAGGATTAAAAAAAAAGTCCAAGGAGAGGCGATGAAAGAACGTGTGACTCAGCAAAAATGAGGCAGCAAGGAGGCCCAAAGAACAAAGTCTATTATTTCAAACCATCATCATCCTCCTGGTTGGACATGTGACTCCATTACTACTTCAATGAGTGCAGATTTATTATGACCTCCAACAAGGTTATACTGGTTAGCCACAGATGCATCTTCAAATTGTGAACGGTGACATTTTGCCAAAGATAACAATCATAAGTGACGCAGGTTATGACATCATAACAATGCTTTGACAGTGATAACAGTCCCGCAAGGAATGGGAATTGCAGAGTAACTCCTGATACCGTATGGCGATATTTTGCCAACTTTGATACGATAGCGATAGTTTGCTAGTAAGGGTGGTATCACAATTGATCACAATCACACTTAAATGTTTCAGATCATCAAACAAATGTAAATATTAGTCAATGACAAAACAACTGAACACAAAATGCAGTTTTTAAATGAAACTTTTTATTATTAAGGGAGAAAAAAATCCAAATACATGTCCCTGTGTGAAAAAGTGATGGCCCCCTAAAGCTAATAACTGGTTGGGCCCCCTTAGCAGCAACAACTGCAATCCACTCATCTTTGCATCTTTGCAGTCCTCTGGACTTTGAATTGTTGTCATTCAGCCACATTGGAGGCTTTTCCAGCATGAAGCGCCTTTTCAAGGTCATGCCACAGCATCTCAATAGGATTCAGGTCAGGACTTGGACTAGACCACTCCAAAGTCTTCATCCATTCAGAGGTGGACTTGCTGGTGTGTTTTGGATCATTGTCCTGCTGCAGAACCCAAGTTGCTTTCAGCTTGAGGTCACCAACAGATGGATGGACATTCTCCTTCAGCACAATTCATGCTTCCATTTATCACAGCAAGTCTTTCGGGTCCTGAAGCAGCAAAACAGCCCCAGACCATCACACTACCACCACCATATTTTACTGTTGCTATGATGCTCCTTTTTTTAATGCATCGTTATTTTTACGCCAGATGTAATGGGACACACACCTTCCAAAAAGTTAGACTTTTGTCTTGTCAGACCACAGAGTATTTTCCCAAAGGTTTTGGGATCATCAAGATGTTTTCTGGCCTGTTTTCTGCTCTTTTTTCAGAAGTGGTTTTGGTCTTGGAACTCTGCCATGCGGCCACACAGTGGTCTAGTGGTTAGCACGTTGGCCAATACAGGAACAGCCGGGAGATCGGGAAGACCTGGGTCGATTCTCCCCTGGGCATTTCTGTGTGGAGTTTGCATGTTCTCCCCGTGTGCGCGTGGGTTTTCTCCGGGCACTCCGGCTCCCTCCCACATTCCAAAAACATGCAGTTGAGGTTAATTGGCGACTCTAAATTGTCCATAGGTATGAATGTGAGTGTGAATGGTTGTTTGTCTATATGTGCCCTGCCATTGGCTGGCGACCAGTCCAGGGTGTACCCCGCCTGTTACCCAAAGTCAGCTGGGATAGGCTCCAGCATGCCCCCGCGACCCTAATGAGGATGAAGCGGTATAGAAAATGGATGGACTCTGCCATGCAGGCTGTTTTTCCCCAGTGTCTTTCTTATGGTGGAGTCATGAACTCTGACCTTAACTGAGGCAAGTGAGCCCTGCATTTCTTCGGATGTTGTTGTGGGGTCTTTTGTGACCTCTTGGTTGAGTCGTCGCTGCATTCCTGGGGTCATTTCGGTTGGCCGGCCACTCCTGGGAAGGTTCACCACTGTTCTATGTTTTCACCATTTGTGACTGTGGTTAGCTAGAGTCCCAAAGCTTTAGAAATGGCGTTACAACCTTTTCCAGACTGATAGACCTCAATTAATCTGTTATTCCAGAGGAAAACATCTCACTTCACACCGGTGAACATTCAGGGAGCGGACATAGAGTTGGTAGACAGCTACAAATTCCTTAACAACAAACTGGACTGGTCCGTCAACACCCACGCCCTCTACAAGAAGGGCCAGAGTCGCCTCCACCTGCTGAGGAGACTGAGGTCCTTTGGTGTGTGCAGGACTCTTTTACGGACCTTCTATGACTCTGTGGTTGCCTCAGCCATCTTCTATGCTGTGGGCTGCTGGAGAGGGGGCAGCACGGACAGGGACAGGAGCAGGATCAATAGGCTGATCAGGAGAGCGAGCTCTGTCCTGGACGGTCCTCTGGACTCCGTGGAGGAAGTGGGGGAGAGAAGGATGTTGGCTAAGCTGACATCCATCATGGACAACACCTCTCACCCGCTACATGACACTGTTGTTTCCCTGGGCAGCTCCTTCAGCAGCAGACTGTTACACCCACGGTGTAAGAAGGAGAGGTTCTGCAGGTCCTTCATACCGACCGCTGTCAGGCTCTACAACACCTGCACCACCTGAACCATGTTGTATTCACGATGTATTCTTTACTTGCGTATCTTGCTTACTGCTGTAAGTGAATTCCCCTGCTGTGGGATAAATAAAGTACAATACAATACAATACAATACAATACAATACAATACAATACAATATTGTCACAATGCATGGCGGCTGTCGCGTGCTTGACCCCCAGTATGCAGAGATGAGGCGATGGTGTGCAAATAAAAAGTCTTTAATAGTTCAATAACTCAAAAGCGACAGAGAGGAAGGCTCTGTGAAAGACTGACAGGTACATTCCAAGGCACAGGTCAGTAGAGAGTCTAAGTCAGGGGTCACCAAGGTTTGTCCTTGTGAGAGCTACTTTTCCAAAATGAAAATGGCCAAGAGCTACTCATTTTTGTAACATTTCTTTTCAGAGCTTATTTTAAACCCAAACAAAGCGAATATGCTTGTTTTACCAGAACATGAACAAAATGCTGGTGTCCACAACTCACATGTTGTATTTCACAATGCATTTCTTTCTACTCTTCTTTCATGATTAACTGGAAACCTGAATGAAAAGCAGGCTTGCGGGCACCTCATGTGGTTGTGGGGGGCTACCTGTTGCCCGCGGGCACCACGTTGGTGACCCCTCGTCTAAGTTATGGCACCAGTAACAAACTCAATGAGCCAGCGCCGTACGTCTGACGACGCTGGCCTTTTAACTGCCACTAATTGGCGACAGCTGCGCGGGCACCAGGTGTAAAGCAGCTGCCTCTTCCACCGAGCAGGAAGCACAGCTTGCCAAAATAAGAGCGCAGGACAGGAAATACTCGCTCCTGTCCTGCGTGTCATGACAGTTATGTTTGAACAGGGGGTCAATGACTTTTCCCACTCAGGGCCATGGAGGTTTGGATTCTTTTTCTTCCTGAATAATAAAAAGTTTCATTTAAAAACTGCATTTTGTGTTGAGTTGTGTTGTCATTGACTAATATTTACATTTGTTTGATGACCTGAAACATTTAAGTGTGACAAACATGCACAAAAAAAAGAAATCAGGAAGGGGGCAAACACTTTTTCACACCACTATGTTGCAATATCAACGTTTCCACGGTTATCTACATCAGGGGTGTTTTTTATGTTTTCTTTTTAAATTACTTTTTTTTAGAATCGATTTTAGAATCCTAGAATGATGTAGACCAAGTATCGCCATTCCGCCCATGCGGGTGTACCTGCCTCCCTTCTGTGTCTCAGGTGACACATTCCAGATCAAATGTCAGGGTCTGAGCTTACGTGATGCTGTGTGTCACTCGTTACCTTGAGTAGCGACACGCACGACATGGATCTCATGACTCATCACGGCGCAGGAGGGCATGAACTCCTCGCTCAGGACCATCGCCTCGATGCGCACCTCCAACCTGCACCAGAGCACAAACAAAAGATGATCAGAACGCAAACTTGGACATCGTGGGAGTCGTCAGTGTACGGCTTGTACAGTATATGTGCCAATATTCTTGGTCAGTGTCTATGTGTGTATACAGTATATACATGTGTATATACAGTATATACTGTATATACACAGTACTGTATATACATGTATACACAGTATATGTCAACACAGCCGTTATTGTCTGGGCAACCAGCATCGTCCAATGCACAACATCATCTCCCAACAGAAGAGCAGTCTCAGTGGCAGATTACTATCACTGCCCTGCTCAACCGAAACACTGAGCAGATCATTCCTCCTCCACGCCATGTGGCTTTTCAACACAACAGAGAGGGAGCGATAAAAACACACACAGGACTGGACTTATTACCTAATCATGAATAATTATTATGTATTATTATTATGCATTTTTTATGCATTACTATTATGTATTATTATTATGTATTATTGCACAACAAATTGGAAGTGAACCATTCCGTATTATTTTTTTACAGTTTGTATTCATTCTTAGTTCTTATTAGTTTCTTATTTTTCTTGCCTGTCTTGCCTTCATTGTTTTTTATGACGTTATTATGATTTTTGGAGAGCTGCTCGAAACATAAATTTCTCCTGGAGATTAATAAAGTGTCTATCTATCTAAATATCTGGCAACACAATTGAGCAGCAACATAATTGGACTTGCTTGTGTACAAGCAAGCATGGTGGTGGTAGCGTCATGGTCCAGGGCTGCACGAGTGCTGCCGGGCACTGGGGAGCTGCGGTCCTTCGAGGCAAAAACATTCATTCCAACATGTACCGTGACGCTGCGCAGCAGAAACGCGGCTGCACAGCGGTGTGTCGACACGTAACACTGTACTGACGTACGAAAATGGGAGGGGTGGACTCACTTGACTGTATGTCAAATATGAAATGAGTGCTTTCTTTCCCTTCCAAAATAAATGAAACATGAAAGGACGCAAGGGCCACTTTGAATTCAAGCATGGAAGAAAAAAATCCAAGCTTTATAAAACAATATAGGTGAAAAAGATTATTATTAGCATGAACTTCTTTCCATCAATTTCCACTCATGTTATTATGACTTTATTCCCTTAATTTTATTTCCAAAAATTACAACTTCATGTTGTTTTGTTTCTTCCTCATAATATTAAGACTTTTAAAAAAATGACATATTTTTTCTTTAATATTTCAACTTTATTATTTTATAATATTATTTTTTTATTTTATAATATTATATTATAATATTATTATATTATTTTATAATAATTGTTCTCGTTGCAATACCACTTTTTTCTCTTAATAATTTGGCTTTATTCTAAATAAAAATTACAGCTTTTTTTCCATTTCTACTGTTGTTTTTTTCAAGCTATTTCAACTTTCTTCTTGGAAATGCACTCCTCGTAATAATCGTTATGCCTTTACTCCCATAATATTCTAACTTTTTCCCCAAACTAAATTTCCCAAAATTAAAATTTTATTTTGGTTTGTTTGTTTCTCACAATATTACGACTTTTAAAAATCAACGTATTTATATTATTTTAATATTTCAGCTCTATGCTACTAAAATGATATTATCTTTTTTGTCATTAGAATACGCCTTTTTTCTCGTAATATTTTGACTTTAGTCTTATAAAATTACAGCTGTTTTTTTCTACGTTTTATTTTCCTTAACTTTCTTGTCATATTATGCCTTTATTCCCATAATATTACGCCTTTATTCCCATAATATTACGCCTTTATTCCCATAATATTATGCCTTTATTCCCATAATATTACGCCTTTATTCCCATAATATTACGTCTTTATTCCCATAATATTACGCCTTTATTCCCATAATATTATGCCTTTATTCCCATAATATTACGCCTTTATTCCCATAATATTACGCCTTTATTCCCATAATATTATGCCTTTATTCCCATAATATTACGCCTTTATTCCCATAATATTACGTCTTTATTCCCATAATATTACGCCTTTATTCCCATAATATTATGCCTTTATTCCCATAATATTACGCCTTTATTCCCATAATATTACGCCTTTATTCCCATAATATCATGCCTTTATTCCCATAATATTACGCCTTTATTCCCATAATATTCCCATAATATTATACCTTTATTCCCATAATATTATGCCTTTATTCCCATAATATTACGCCTTTATTCCCATAATATTACGCCTTTATTCCCATAATATTACGCCTTTATTCCCATAATATTATGCCTTTATTCCCATAATATTACGCCTTTATTCCCATAATATTACGCCTTTATTCCCATAATATTTTGACTTTATTCCCATAATATTATACCTTTATTCCCATATTATTACGCCTTAATTCCCATAATATTATGCCTTTATTCCCATAATATTGATGAGACTGAGGTGGAGAGGGTGAAAACCTTCAAGTTCCTTGGCACACACATCAGCGAGGACCTCACCTGGTCTCACAACACCCAACAAATTATGAAGAAGTCCCAAAGGAGACTGTACTTCCTGAGAAGACTGAGGAAATTCGGCATGTCCACCACAATCCTGAGTTGCTTCTACAGATGCACTATGGAAAGTGTCCTTACCGCCTCCATCACTGTTTGGTACGGTAACTGTACAACACGTGATAGGAAGGCACTCCAGCGGGTGATCAAGACCTCACAGAACATTGTTGGGGCAGCCCTCCCCTCACTGCAAGACATTTATACATCTAGAGTCCTACGCAGAACACACAACCTCATCAAGGACAGCACACATCCACAACACTCATTATTCACACTCCTACCGTCAGGCAGACGCTACAGGAGTCGAAGTCCAGGACCACAAGGCTGGCAAACAGCTTTTACCCACAGGCCATCAGGCTTCTCAACGAAGCACTCACACACGCCACACGCAACACACGCACACACTCATAGCACTTTATTTATTTACTTATTTATTTATTCATTTATTTGTATTATTTATTTGTACTAATGTCTCTTCTGTTGTTGTTGCTTAATTTATTGGTATATATGTTTATGTTTCTTACGTTCTTATTCTTTCTTGTGTTTTCTTTCTTTTCTTGGGAGAATGAACAGAATAAGATTTTCATTGCATAGTATAACTGCTGTTTTACTATGCACATGACAATAAAACTCTTGAATCTTGAATAATATTATGCCTTTATTCCCATAATATTATGCCTTTATTCCCTTTGTATTACGCCTTTATTCCTATAATATTATGCCTTTATTCCCTTTGTATTACGCCTTTATTCCCATAATATTACGTCTTTATTCCCATAATATTACGCCTTTATTCCCATAATATTATGCCTTTATTCCCATAATATTACGCCTTTATTCCCATAATATTATGCCTTTATTCCCTTTGTATTACGCCTTTATTCCTATAATATTATGCCTTTATTCCCATAATATTACGCCTTTATTCCCATAATATTATGCTTTTATTCCCATAATATTACGCCTTTATTCCCATAATATTATGCCTTTATTCCCATAATATTACGCCTTTATTCCCATAATATTATGCTTTTATTCCCATAATATTACGCCTTTATTCCCATAATATTATGCCTTTATTCCCATAATATTACGCCTTTATTCCACTAATTTTTTGACTTTATTCCTAAAATATTTTGACTTTTTCCCCAAAATGAATTCTCCAAAAATGACAACTTCATGTTGTTTTGTTTGTTTCTGATAATATTATGTATTTTTTAGTCTTCTAATATTTCAGCTCTATGCTACTAAACTGACATAATCTTTCCTCATAATGTTACATCAGTCTTCTAAAACTTTTTCTCGTTAGATGACAATTTTTTTCTCTTGATACTTTTACTTTATTCTTGTAAAATTACTGCTGATTTTCCATTTTTGCAGGGTTTTGTTTTGTTTTCTTGTTCAATTATATTTTTGGATGTTGTGTTGCTCAAAGGCGCGTGGGACTCACCGAGGCACCTGGATGAGAAGGTACATAAAGGAGTCGACCAGCGTCAGCTTGTCCGGGTCGCCTTTAAACGCCTGCAGCTTCTTGATCTGAAACAGAAGTTTCTTTTCTCAGATGGGTGTTGGTGTACGTGGGCGTGCACGGGCACGGACCTCGTCTGCGTCGGGCAGCAGCTTGAGCAGGTCTTTGAGTAGCTCGGCGCCGTAGAGCTTCCCGTCTCCTCGCCGTATGTCTTCCACAATGGAGCGGTTGGACCTGCGAGTGTCGGCACACAACAGCACAGGTGCGTCTTTCACAAAAGCTACTTTGTTGCCGTCTCTTCCCGTGACAGGATATCAAGGCAGGAAGTGCTTTTGTATCCTGAAGCTGCACCTTTTAAATGATTTCTAAACCTTTTACTGGCTCTGTGCTTCTTCTTCTTCTTTGTATTGATTATTATTAAGACCCATATTATGGTATTAGTATAAGTTAAGTCTGAGAGGTGCCACAATAGTGGCTTTAACGCTTTAATGCAGGGGTGTCCAAACTTTTTCCAGCGAGGGCCACATACTGAAAAATGAAAGGATGCATCTTTGCCACTTTGATATTGATATAAGAAGTTATATAGAAGTTATATATATGTGAAGGAACAAATGCATTGCAGCTTTGTGACATAGGTGTGAAAAAAACAATTATTACTACCAACTTCACTCATTGCTCTTTTTTCCCATTTTTGCTGTTGTTTTTTTCAATAGTTTAACTTTCTTCTTCAATAATTTTGTTACATTTTCTTCTCCAAATATTGTGACTTCATTCCCAAAATATTTTGATTTTTTCCTCCAACCTAATTTTCCAAAAATAACAACTTTTATTTTGTTTTGTTTGTTCCACATAATATTACGATTTTTTTTTTTATAATTAAATAGCAATCCCTCGCTTAATATATTGGGCCTGTAGCACAATTATAGACAGGCAATTTTTTTTTATCGTGACAGGCCTACTTAATATTTTTTGGGCCACCACAGGAAGTAGTGTCCAGAACAGGAAGCAAAATAGGATCAACAAGGAACTCTCCCAATGCTAACATGTGTGAATCTACATTATGTCTTATTTTCTCTTATGTCTACTATATTGGGTAATATACTGTAAGTGCAAAGGTGACTACAGGGGTGTTATTTCATGTCTGGAGGGCTCTAATAATGTTAAAAAGCCTGTTTAAAAGGTCAGTTTTCTACTCTCTAACTACAAAAATATTCCATTTATAAATAAGGAATCCTACTTTATGGAAATTCATTGATCACTGTTGGGTCTGGAACCAATTCGCTGCGATAAACGAGGGATTACTGTTGACGACTTAAATGCAAATTGGTGTCAAGTCAATTTTAATAGTAGTAGGCACAAGTACAGGTTTCCACTCTTGTCCAGACCACGAATTCAAACACAAAGCCTCCTTGTGGTGCAGTCTGAGTTCCCCATCTAATTCCTGATTAAACAACAGAAATCTGAGTAAGCTCATTAACGGGACACAAACGTAGACCCAAATCTTCTACAAACTTTTAGTGGCTTCAAACAGTTTTCATAATAAGTCTACTGTGACTTTTAGGACGTATGAACAAACGGGTTTAACACCAAAACTCATCAGAGACCCCTCGCCCGGACGGTGTCACATGGTCTGAGACAGGTGGAGGGCTTACTTTTTGAATTGCTTGAGGAAAATCCCCACATTCATTCCCCTCTTGGAGTCCAGGATGCTGATCTGAAAAGAGACAAGCGACACGTGAGACAACGCAGGAAGTACTTCTTTGGTGGTGTACTGAGTATACTAAGGGTGCGTTTATACAGCAACTCTCTAATGAAAATGGCTATAAGGATTTTTACAAGTTCTACATACAGATTCCAAACTGTAAAAGTGACAGAAAGCACTGCAATACGCATGTCAGAGCAGTCAAGATTCAAGAGAGTTTTATTGTCATGTGCATAGTAAAACAGCAGTTATACCATGCAATGAAAATCTTATTCTGTTCATTCTCCCAAGAAAAGAAAGAAAACAAATGAAAGAATAAGAACATAAGAAACATAAACACATAAACATATATACCAATAAATTAAGCAACAACAACAGAAGAGACATTAATACAAGTAAATAATACAAATAAATAAATAAATAAATAAAGTGCTATGAGTGTGTGCGTGTGTTGCGTGCGGCGTGTGCGAGTACTTCGTTGAGGAGCCTGATGGCCTGTGGGTAAAAGCTGTCGATGGTGATATCACTTGTTCCATCATTTGTTGCTTGTACCTCATGGATATGATACCGCCTCTGACCTGCCCGTAGCTAGGGTATATGAGCCCACCCACTACTTGATAGTTGACAACTTTGTAAAAAAACCCCATTAAAAACAAAAGCAGGCTTTGCTACATGTCTTAAAGAAAAGCCTGGAGCTAACTGAGCATGATGTTGGATGTGGCTGACAGTGGATGTCAAGACTCACCTCTTCTTTGCTGCTCTCTTTGAAAGATCGCGATCGGGAGACCTGGGTCACCATCCCGGCAGTCGTCGTCGCCCCCCGTCCCCCCACCCCTCCCTCCTCCTGCTGCCCAAACAGCTCCTCCACAGACCGGACGTCGATCTGATACTGCTGCTGCTGCACCGGCATGGTCCAAATGTTGGGCTTCCCGCGGACCTTCTCCTCCGGGATGGTCTTCCAGAAGAAACTTCGCACCCGCCGCTTCTTCCTGCCGGAGGTGCTAACCGCGGGTAGCGGCGGGGGAGCGGCTGGAGGTGGGGGTGGCGGTGGCAAAGGGGGCGGGGGCGGAACATCGCCGGAAGGGTAGAGTCCTGAAGTGGAGGACAGGTCGGAGGCGGTGGAACCGCTCCTGTCGGAGCTGCAGCTCTCATTGGCTGAGGACAGACTGCTCATAACCAGCATGGCAGCGAACGTGCGTCTGCTGACGTCAACAGATGATCACAACTTTCAGACCGCACGCATCACTTCACCGTGAGCAGCATTAGAACGCCGCGGCGTCTGACCCCGCACTTTGCTCCTGTTGTCCATCTCATCCAGCCTTCGAGGGTTACCTCCTGCAGGGAGAGAGTGGCGGGGGCGTGGTGGCATTGGCGGCGGCCATGGAGCTGCAAAGGTGACAAAAACAACGAAGGGTGGGATTATGAGGAAAAAGTCATGCACAATCATAAAACCTGAGAGAAAATGAAGGAGGGTGGTGACGGATCAAAGAGGAAGGGGGGATCGAAATGAGGGACACGGCCAAATCCTGTTTTTTTCTGGTTTCGAAGAGCTTTGAAGTCAGTCATGGCATGTAAATTATTCAGACATGTAAGCTTGATTTCCGAACCATTCTTGCGACAGAACACACAATCTAGCGGTACAATAACTACGGTGCTATAATACCCAATATTAGATGAACTGACAGTGTTTCTTTGTCTTTTTTTTTAAAAGAAATGGTGGTCTGATACAGCGTAATCGGTCGCTTTGGTCGGGTGGATAAGATGTTGGTCATGGAGTGGTAATGCATTGGGGCCTAACTTCACAGGATCAAATACTTTTGGACCACAAGTACATGTAACTTGGGTGGGATTTCAAAAGAAGCGAATGGTGGTCTCGAAGGTAACATCTAAGGGAACTTTCTTGGAGACCACAAGGTTGACAACTTTGGTGGACGGGTACTATGAAGTCACAAAATCTCAACGAACCAATTTATTGGCATAAATCAGCGAGCACAATCCAGGGTGTACCCAGCCTTTCGCCCGAAGACAGCTGGGATAGGCTCCAGCATACCTGTGACCAGAGTAAAGACAAGCGGCATTGAAAATGGATGGTTAACTAGCTTGCAGTGAAAGGGCCGTATGTTGGCCATCATTTAGTTTTTTTCCCGAAATGGTCATTTCAACCATACATGCAAGTTTTGTGGCCGAGTGGCGATGGAATAGAAATCCATTGGGGTCTCCCAGTGCAGATTCGAATCCTGCCGACAACGTAGCCTTTCAACCAAAAGGAGGACTGTTAATCCGTGGTCTATTCTGGAGAAGTTGTGACTTAACCATCTAATTTATTTGACCACAAGACAGCTATAAGTTGTACTTACTGGGGTGCGATTTCAGAAAAAGAGAATGGTGGTCTCTAAGGGAACTTTCTTGGAGACCAGAAGGTTGACAAATTTGGTGGACGTTCACTATGAAGTGACTAAATCACAACTAACCAACTTATCGCCATAAACCAGCTACCAGTTCAGCTGACATCAATGTTATTCTGGGTCTCTGACGCATACCTTTCCAGATCAGAACAAGTACTTTCTGGTTAAGTCGTGACCAGCATACCTGTGACCAGAGTAAGTACAAAGGGCATTGAAAATTGATGGTTAACCAGCTCGCAGTGAAAGGGCCGTATGTTGGCCATCATTTAGTTATTTTCTGGAAATGGTGATTTTAACCAAACACGCAAGTTGTTGTGGCCGAGTGGTTAAAGCGATGGACCAGAAATCCTTTGGGGTCTGTGCTGGAAATGTTTTGACTCAACCGTCGCATATATTGACCACAAACAAGCTAGGAGTTGTACGAACTTGTTCAATAAGGTTTCAGAAAAAACGAATGGTGGTCTCTAAGGGCGCTTTCTTGGAGACCACAAGGGTGACAATTTTGGTGGACGGGCACGATTAAGTCACAAAGTCTCAGCGAACCAATTTATCGCCATAAACCGGCTAGCCCAGTCCAGGGTGTACCCAGTCTCTCGCCCGAAGACAGCTGGGATAGGCTCCAGCATACCTGTGACCAGAGTAAAGACAAGCGGCATTGAAAATGGATGGTTCACCAGCTCGCAGTGAAAGGGCTGTATGTCGACCATCGTTTACTTTTTGTCCGGAAATGGCCGTTTCAACCAAACACGCAAGTTGTTGTGGCCGAGTGGTTAAGGCAATGGACTAGAAATCCATTGGGGTCTCCCCGCGTAGGTTTGAATCCTGCCGCCAACGTATGCTTTGAACCAAAACGAAGACTATGAGTTTGTGGTCTGTGCTGGAAATGTTGTGACTCAAACGTCCTATTTATTGACCACAAACCAGCAAGGAGTTGTACGAGCTTGTTCAATAAGGTTTCAGAAAAAGTGAATGGTGGTCTCTAAGGGAGCTTTCTTGGAGACCACAAGGTTGACAATTTTGGTGGACGGGGACGATTAAGTCACAAAGTCTCAGCGAACCAATTTATCGCCATAAACCAGTTAGCCCAGTCCAGGGTGTACCCACCTCTCGCCCGAAGACAGCTGGGAGAGGCTGAAGCATCCCTGTGACCCGAGTAAAGACAAGCGGTATTGAAAATGGATTGTTTACCAGCGAGCAGTGACAGGGCCGCATGTCGGCCATTATTTTTTTTTTCCAAAATGGTCATTCCTATCTGACACACAAGTTGTTGTGGCCGAGTGGTTAAGGCGATGGACTTGAAATCCATTGGGGTTTCCCCGCGCAGGTTCGAATCCTGCCGACAGCGTAGGTTTTGGACTATAAGGAGACAATTTCCAAACTGCCCTGAAACTGTGGCACTTCAACTAACCAATTTATCGACCACAAACCAGCTACTAGTTCAGCTGACATCAATGTTATTCTGGGTCTCTGACGCATACCTTACAAGATCAGAACAAGTACTTTCTGGTTAAGTCGTGACCAGCATACCTGTGACCAGAGTAAGTACAAAGGGCATTGAAAATGGATGGTTCACCAGCTCGCAGTGAAAGGGCCGCATGTCGGCCATATTTTTTTTTCCGGAAATGGTCATTTCAAACAAACACGCAAGT